>NC_134831.1:105712046-105759147 GCF_004210375.1 Tachypleus tridentatus
GAAGAAAACACAGCATTAACTTACAGATGTTCACTTTAATGAGTGTAGTTCACTGTACTGAACGATTTTGAGAGAATTAAAATTATTGTTGCAACGAGGTGTAAGTTCGTCAACGTGTTTCGTTACAGCCTCAGTGCTACCTACTATGAACTTTGTTACGCCCTATCATAATTATGACGTCATTCATAGTTGAGATACCAACATATATATAGATTTTTAAAACAAATATATTTGGTTTTGTTCAAATATATTTCAAGGTGTGTTTGTTCCTCTTTATTTTTGATATTATTTTTTGTAAATACGTTCATTTCTATTAACACATTTAAATATGTTCTGTCCTTTCTCTTTTCTCCTTGAGACACTGGGAAGTATTTCTACATGAGAATAAATAAACTACATCATCTTTACCGATCGACCAATTAACGACAACTTTTGAAACTCACTTCGATGGTACAACTTCAACTTAGCGCATGCGCAATACTGGTCGACTCTCTCTCAGTTTTTTTTGTTTTTTTTTCAACTGAACTCTTTGGAAGGATTCCCCAAAGGTGTAACTTGGTTCCAGTTAGACATTGTCCTTGTAAGTCCTTCCACGTTAATCCAAACGTTGATGTTTTGACCTTTGACATAAAGACGCTTTATGTTTTAAACGAAGTCTTTTTAAAAAATTTTCTTTATCATTCAAACACAACTAGTGTGGGGAAGTTCATTTATCTCAGTTGTTGCATTAGCAGGGTGGCGGGTTGTTGCTTACAGTTGTTTTAATGGTGTCGTGTGTAGTCGACCGCTTTCAGGTATAAGTCTCATACGCAGAAAGCACAATTAACGGAGCATGAAAACTACCAACCCTAGAACTAAAACACACGTGCTAAATATCCCTTGTCTTTAGTTGTTTGTTACATGATGGCCGTTTTCTTGACAGGTTGATTATACGTAGATTATATCAGTAAGCCACATTGGACTATCTGCTGGATCTACCGAGGGGAATCAGACCCCTGATTCTAGCTTTGTAAATTCGTAGACTTACCGCGGGGACATTATATCATAAAAGTAATGGATCGAGCAATCTTACATCATCAGTGAGGCTTAGCGTAAAATGTTTGAACAAAATGAAACATCACAACTAAGCAAAACAAAACAAAACCAGAAAGGATATATATATATATATTTATATTATTTATGAAGCTGTAAGATGGCGTATGTATATATATGTTTATATTATTTATGAAGCTGTAAGATATATATATATATATTTATATTATTTATGAAGCTTGTGAGATATATATATATGTTTATATTATTTATCAAAATATATATATATATATATATATATGTTTTATATTGTTTATCATAAAGCTGTAAGATATATATATATGTTTATATTATTTATCAAGCTGTAAGATATATATATATGTTTATATTATTTATGAAGCTGTAAATTAAAAGATGGCAAGCACTTGTGTATGCAGTGTCTGAAGATAAATTCTGTGTCTGTGATGATGTGCGTCTCGATCAATTTTCGTTTCTTGATGATATGAAGTCATGCTGGGTCATTTCTTTTTCCATTGGTGATGATCTGCATTGACGTGTTTGTTCCTTGTTCTTGGACGATACGTATCGGTTACGATGTGTTTCTTCGCGATTATATGTGACAATATGCTTTATTACCGTTGATGAAGAGTTTTTGTGTCTCTAACAAAGTTTTCTGTTTGCTAACATGTTTCTTTCTAATTATGTTGTCTAATGCTCTGATATCCTAGCCCTTATTTCTAATTCTGTTGTCTATGTCTGATATCCTACTCCCTTATTTCTAATTATGTTGTCTATGTCTGATATCCTACTCCCTTATTTCTAATTATGTTGCCTAGTGTCTCTATATCCTACTCCTTATTTCTACTATGTATGTTCATGTCTGATATCCTACTCCCCTTATTTCTCTATTATGTTGTTCAGTGTTCGATATCCTACTTCCTTATTTCTAATTCTGGTGTTCTTCGTCTCGATATCTCACCTTGCCATATTTCTTGGTATGTTTGTTCTATGTCGATATCCTACTCCCTTATATTCTAGTCATTATGTATGTCTGATGTGTCTCATATCCTACTTCCCTTTCTTTAATTATGTTGTCTGCATGGCGATATCCTAATCCCTTATTTCTAATTATGTTGTCTCATGCCTCATGCGGTGTCTACTTCCTTATTTCTAATTGTGTTGTGTGCGTCTGATATAAGCTCACCCTATTTCTGACTATGTTGTCTTTTGTCTCATACGGTGTCACCGCCTTATTTTAATTATGTTTGTCTATGTCTGATATCCTACTCCCTTATTTCTAATTATGTTGTCTATGTCACGATATCCTACTCACCTGTTTCTTATTTGTGCTGCCTATGCGATTATCCTACTCCCTTATTCTAATTTTGTGTTGATCTGTCCGTCTATATCGCCTACTTTATTTTCTAATTATGTTGTCTATGTCTGCGTATCTCTACTCCTTATTTCTCTGGTTATTGCGTCCATGTCTGATTGTCCTACTTCGCTGTTTTGATTTGTGGGTTTGTCTATGTCACGATTATCCTGCTCATATTTTTTCACCAATTATGTTGTCTGTGTCTGATATCCTACTCCTTGTTTCTAATTGTATGTTGTCTATGTCTGATATCCTACTCCCATTA
This sequence comes from Tachypleus tridentatus, assembly GCF_004210375.1. Classification (NCBI taxonomy): domain Eukaryota; kingdom Metazoa; phylum Arthropoda; class Merostomata; order Xiphosura; family Limulidae; genus Tachypleus; species Tachypleus tridentatus. The sequence continues at coordinate 105,714,719 of NC_134831.1, forward strand.
TTTCACCAATTATGTTGTCTGTGCTCTCATCCTACTCCCTTATTTTCTAATTATGTTTGTCTGCGTTTGATATCCTGCTCCCTTATTTCTAATTATGTTGTTGCGTCTTCATATCCTACTCCTTATTTCTAATTATGTTGTCTATGTCTCTATATCCTCCTCCCTTATTTCTAATTATGTTGTGTCTGTAATCACGATATCCTGCTCCTTGTTCTTTAATTATGTTGTCTATGTCTGATTATCTACTCCTTATTTCTAATTGTATGTTGTTGCAGTGTCTGATATCCTACTCCCTTATTTTCACCGTAATTATGTTCTGTCCTGTCGTCTGATATCCTGCTCCTTATTTTCTAATTATGTTCATGTCTGTGTCTCATAATCCTACTCCCTTATTTCTAATTATGTTGTCTGTGCATGTCTGATATCCTACTCACCTTGTTTCTAATTATGTTGTTCTGCGTCACGATATCCTACTCCCTTATTTCTAATTATGTTGTCTATGTCTCATATCCTACTCCTTATTTCTAATTATGTTGTCTGCGTCTGATATCCTACTCCTTATTTCTAATTATGTTGTCTGTATGTCTGATATCCTACTCCTTATTTCTAATTATGTTGTCTGTGTCTGGATATCCTACTCCTTATTTCTAATTATGTTGTCTATGTCTGATATCCTACTCCTTATTTCTAATTATGTTGTCTATGTCTGATATCCTACTTCCCTATTTCTTTGTATTATGTTGTCTACGTCTCATATCCTACTCCCTTATTTCTAATTATGTTGTCTATGTCTGATATCCTACTCCCTTATTTTCTAATTATGTTGTCTATGTCTGATATCCTGCTCCCTCTTATTTCTAATTATGTTGTCTCAGTGTCTGATATCCTACTCCCTTATTTCTAATTATGTTTGTCTATGTTTCATATCCTACTCCCTTATTTCTAATTATGTTGTCTATGTCTGATATCCTACTCCCTTATTTCTAATTATGTTGTCTATGTCTCATATCCTACTCCCTTATTTCTAATTATGTTGTCTATGTCTGATATCCTACTCCCTTATTTCTAATTATGTTGTCTACGTCTGATATCCTACTCCCTTATTTCTAATAACAAGTTTCTGTAGTTTTTATGACGTATTTCTATGGGACACACAGTGTCCTTCCTCCATCATCTTAGTAACTGTGTGAGAACCAACATGTACATATGCATGTAGGAAGGGGGGTTGTGGCCTGTCATTTAAAATAAAGGTCCACGTCTTGCTTTTAAAATATTAAAGCTTAAGAGATGTCTCACTTCTCGAACAACAACAAAAACTTATTGTTCATTCTAAAGTTATCCTAGTCTAACGGCAGGTGGCTTATTTTCCAGAAGGGTTGTCTTTACACACACGTGCGTGTGGATGTTCGGGATCGGCACGTTTAGAAGATAAATCACCAATTTGTCTAAAACAAAAACACTGACGTGAATTTATGACGTGAAAAATGTCACGTGACTGGTAATGCTTTTGTATTTCATCCTTTCATCATATTTCATCATCAACAACAAATACCTTCCACATCTTCCTAAAGCATATTTCATCATCAACATAAAATACCTTCCAATTCTTCCTAAAGCATATTTCATCATCAACATAAAATACCTTCCACATCTTCCTAAAGCATATTTCATCATCAACACAAAATACCTTCCACATCTTCCTAAAGCATATTTCATCATCAACACAAAATACCTTCCAAATTCCTAAAGCATATTTCATCATCAACATAAAATACCTTCCAATTCTTCCTAAAGCATATTTCATCATCAACATAAAATACCTTCCACATCTTCCTAAAGCATATTTCATCATCAACATAAAATACCTTCCAAATCTTCCTAAGGCATATTTCATCATCAACATAAAATACCTTCCAAATCTTCCTAAAGCATATTTCATCATCAACATAAAATACCTTCCACATCTTCCTAAAGCATATTTCATCATCAACATAAAATACCTCCCAAATCTTCCTAAAGCATATTTCATCATCAACATAAAATACCTTCCAAATCTTCCTAAAGCATATTTCATCATCAACATAAAATACCTTCCAAATCTTCCTAAAGCATATTTCATCATCAACATAAAATACCTTCCAAATCTTCCTAAAGCATATTTCATCATCAACATAAAATACCTTCCAAATCTTCCTAAAGCATATTTCATCATCAACATAAAATACCTTCCAAATCTTCCTAAAGCATATTTCATCATCAACATAAAATACCTTCCAAATCTTCCTAAAGCATATTTCATCATCAACATAAAATACCTTCCAAATCTTCCTAAAGCATATTTCATCGCAAGAACTTGTGTTTTGCGTAAATCGCGTTTAAAATTCTGTCCTAATCGTCGAATTTTAGACGCACGTAGGAATTTGTATTGAGATGTAATAGCATTCTATTACTTATATGTCGCGGCAGGGTAAACAAGTGACTTAATGGGTTTTCTTGTGTGTTAGTTAATATTAATGAAGTAGCTTTATATAATGTTACAAACGTAGTAGTTTTGCACTCGTACAGAACAATGTGCGTTAGACGTCGTTCATTTTGCACTCATATAAAATCATCTCTGTATGATTATCCAATCAGAACATTGGGTTCCACGTGAGCTAGCACGCATAGAAACACGAACTGACTAACACAGTGTTCTTTAAATAGCATGGGTAAGAAAATAGGATAGATGATAAAACAACTTATTGGAAAATAACTTCCTGTGTTACTTAAATGTGGAATTTGCTTTTCATGTTGTATAAACTGCTATACTTTTAATAAACTACTCTTCAAAACAAGAAACGCAAAAGGGATATTTTTGTTATTTTAAAGAGAAATATATGTAATAACGTTACAAACTCAGATTATGTGATGTTACACGTGTTAAGGCATTGATTGTCAGACCAAAATGACAATAAAAGTTGTGCACTTTGACAACGGAGGAAAACATCGGAATTTTCGCCCAAACACATACGTGTCCAATAAATTTGTTTGAGAGATCTGCATGTTCTGCAAGTGAAACATGTGCAAAATCTCTATAAAAGTGGCTGGTTCTCGGTTTCCATAGCTCAGTGTTAAGCCACCAACACGCAAAACAGTTACGCCAAGACTGACTGAAGCACAACGCAACAACGCCATTGGTCGCTTTGAAGCAGGCGAATCTCGATCAGATGTTGCCAGAGCTGTAAATGTCCTCCCAAGCACCATCACAAGGCTATGGAATCGTCACCAACAACATGGATCAACTCGTGACCGTCCACGATCTGGCAGACCTCGCGTGACCACGCCCACACAAGATCGCAACATCTGGTTACGTCACCTTCGGGATAGGACCACCACTGCGATGTCTACTGCCTCAACCATACCAGGGCTGCGTAGAATTTCCGATCAGACCGTACGCAACCGTCTACGAGATGCAGGAATCCGACCTCGACGTCCAGTCAGAGGCGTCATCCTCACCCAGCAACATCGTCAAGCACGGCTGCAGTGGACTGGGGCACATCGGGTATGGCCTCATCGACGATGGAGGCATGTTTGGTTTAGCGATGAATCACGTTTTATACTTCGTAGGCAAAATGGAAGGACCGTGTTTACCGTGGCCGAGGTGAACGTTTTGCAACAAACTGTGTGCAGGATGTTGACAGATTTGGTGGTGGCAGCGTCATGATGTGGGCTGCCATCGCCTACAATGCCAGAACAGACCTTTTGCACATTCGAGGGAATCTTACGGCTCAACGATACGTCGACGAGATTCTTAGGCCCCATGTGCAACCCATCATGGTGAACGTCAACGACGTTTTTCAACATGACAACGCCCGTCCTCACACAGCCCGACTCACCACTGTCTTCTTGAGACACCACAACATCAACGTTCTTCCCTGACCCTCCTGATCACCAGATTTAAACCCCATCGAACATCTTTGGGACGAGTTGGACCGACGTCTGCGACGGCGACAACCTCAACCGCAAACTCTACCTCAGCTTGCAGCAGCTTTGCAGGCTGAGTGGACAGCCATTCCACAGGATGTGATTCGTCATCTCATCGCTTCCATGGGCAGGAGATGCCAAGCAATTATTGATGCTCATGGGGGGCATACTCGTTATTGACGTTGAGTGACGTTAAACTTTAACTAGTGAGCGTGTACTTCGCCTTTGCAGACTTTGGATGTTCAGCAGTAAATGTGCAAAGTTTCACACATGTCATACAGAACTCCCGGAATAAACTTCTTAACAATTTGTCTCATATTTTGCCTTTTGCGTAAAGTTCTCAACATGAAGAAAACTGACACTTCGTGTTTCTTGTTTACTTGTCGCTTATATGAACTATTCCACTAAGCCAAAAGACAGCTTCATGCACAGAGAGTCTGAAATTTGTCTGAGGGCGCGAACTTTTCTGCTAAGCCTAAAGACGGCTTTTTACAACATAAAGAGTCTGATATCTGTTGAGGAACAACGTGAACTACTCTTCTAAGCCTAAAGACGGCTTGCTATAAGAACGTGATATTTATCATCTGTACAAATGTTCTGTGGAGTACCATGTTTTCTCTCCCAGAATCATAAAAATACAGAATTATAGTATTTGTTTCTTATTCTAATACGAGCATTATCTGTTAAGATACATTGTCGGCCTCACCCTTCCCTCCCCTTTTATAAAATCGTAAGTACAGGTAATGGCAGACCGACTTAGGAATCAGTTCTGTTTTATAATTATTCTTTGCAGTCAGAACTCGTGACTGTAATATTCTAAACCTCCGTATTGAACAGTGTGTGTACACACACTCATTGTTTTGAATTCTAGTGTATATGACCAGGTGTTTAAGGCACTCGACTCGTACTTTGAGGGTCGCGGGTTCGAATCTCTGTCACACCAAACATGCTCGCCTTTCCAGCCGTGGGGGCGTTATAAAGTGAGGGTCAATCCCACTTTTCGTTGGTAAAAGAGTAGTCCAAGAGTTGACGGTGGGTGGTGATAACTAGCTGCCTTCCCTCTAGTCTTACACCGCTAAATTAGGGACGACTAGCGCAGATAGACCTCAGCTTTGCGCGAAATTCGAAACAAACAGACAAACAAACCAGTGTGTATGTGAAACATTCATAAAGACGCAATCTGTTTAAAATTCTCCAGTTTTTCAGTCACAAAAGCATCTTTATATATCTTCAAAGCATTTGCATAATAAACATCCAAATCTCGGCTGTAGCTCCTGAAAAACGTATGAATTTAAATTACATTTTGTTGTAGTACATATTGAGAACACCAGGTTGAGACACATTCCATGGTAAACCAACTTTTGGGGATTGTATGCCTATTTCCATAGCTTGGCTTCTGAAGCATACAGATTTATAAGATGGTCAGTTGTTTGATACTTATATATATTACAAAATTAGAAGTTAAATCTTTTTAAAACATCCAATCGTAGTTCTATTAACATTATCTTCGGTTTCGTATTGAAGAACAAAGCGACCTCTACAACTGTATAGTAACCGTTCAAACACATTTCACATTATACACACAATCACGTTATAAGCAGATATTAAACAACAGTAGGAATACCACACTGGAAATTCGATGTGTTCAGAAGCTTGTTTGTAGAATAAAACTTTATCTTACTTCTGGAATACCTTGATAAAGGTAAAGAGTTTTCTATGTTTATAAGCATGTCTGTCTGACTGTAGCGCTGGCGAATACGTGATCCAGAAGTAATGAATCCGATAACATAGAATAATATCTGGGAAAGCTTCTAGTGTTCCTCGATAGGTTCTCAATAAGCTGTATGTCTTCGTAACAGGAAGTCGTTTTGAATTATCTATTAAACATATGTAAGTTACAAAAACGGTTATAGAATGTTTCGAAGAATAGTTTATTTCCTCACTAAGTCCAGGGCCTTTACAAACAAAAGTTTCAAAGAGTCCTTGTAAAACACTTCTGATTTGTCGGGAATAGCTTTCACCTACTTGTAGGGTTACCAGTGATATTTGTGAATCATGATACCAGGATAAAGACACTGTCACGGATTATAAACATCAAAACCTTTCTTTCCCAGCAAATAAAAACAAAAATGAGTACTTTACCATCTGTTCTCTCGAAGAGAAAACACTCACGTTCACGGAACTCAGGATCTCTATAAATGTTTCATCAACTATGATCTACGTTGTATGAGCACAGGAAGTTTTTATCAACTTTACAACGCTCGTTGTAAATGACCTGATTGTATTGAGATGAAGAGTATTTGTAATAACGTTGTGCAAGATATTTTAGTATTTGTAATAACGTTGTGCAAGATATTTAAGAATATGTAATCACGTTGTGAAAGATATTTTAGTATATGTAATAACGTTGTGCAAGATATTTTAGTATTTGTAATCATGTTGTAAAAGAAATTTTAGTATTTGTAATCACGTTGTGAAAGATATTTTAGTATATGTGATAACGTTGTGCAAGATATTTTAGTATATGTAATAAAGTTGTGCAAGATATTTTAATATATGTAATAAAGTTGTCCAAGATATTTTAGTATATGTGATAACGTTGTGCAAGATATTTTAGTATATGTAATAACGTTGTAAAAGATATTTTAGTATATGTAATAACGTTGTGAAAGATATTTTAGTATATGTGAAAACGTTGTGCAAGATATTTTAGCATATGTAATAACGTTGTGCAAGATATTTTAGTATATGTGATAACGTTGTGAAAGATATTTTAATATTTGTAATACCGTTGTGCAAGATATTTTAGTATATGTAATAACGTTGTGAAAGATATTTTAGTATATGATATAACGTTGAGCAAGATATTTTACTATATGTAATCACGTTGTGAAAGATATTTTAGTATATGTAATAACGTTGTGAAAGATATTTTAATATTTGTAATACCGTTGTGCAAGATATTTTAGTAAATGTAATAACGTTGTGAAAGATATTTTAGTATTTGTAATAACGTTGTGAAAGATATTTTAGAATATGTAATAACGTTGTAAAAGATATTTTAGTAAATGTAATAACGTTGTGCAAGATATTTTAGTATATGTAATAACGTTGTGCAAGATATTTTAGTATTTGTAATCACGTTGTAAAAGAAATTTTACTATTTGTAATCACGTTGTGAAAGATATTTTAGTATATGTGATAACGTTGTGCAAGATATTTTAGCATATGTAATAACGTTGTGCAAGATATTTTAGTATATGTGATAACGTTGTGCAAGATATTTTAGTATATGTGATAACGTTGTGCAAGATATTTTAGTATATGTAATAACGTTGTAAAAGATATTTTAGTATATGTAATAACGTTATGCAAGATATTTTAGTATATGTAATAACGTTGTGAAAGATATTTTAGTATTTGTAATCATGTTGTAAAAGAAATTTTAGTATTTGTAATCACGTTGTGAAAGATATTTTAGTATATGTAATCACGTTATACTAGTTGTTATAGTCTATGTAATCACGTTATACTAGTTGTTATAGTCTATGTAATCACGTTATAATAGTTGTTATAGTCTATGTAATCACGTTATAATAGTTGTTATAGTCTATGTAATCACGTTATACTAGTTGTTATAGTCTATGTAATCACGTTAAAGTAGTTGTTATAGTCTATGTCATCACGTTATACTAGTTATTATAATTTATGTAAACACGTTAGACAAGTTGTTATAGTCTAGGTAATCACGTTACACTAGTTGTTATTGTTCATGTAATCACGTTATACTAGTTATAGTTTTTGTAATCACGTTATAGTAGTTGTTATAGTCTATGTAATCACGTTAAAGAAGTTGTTATATTCTACGTAATCACGTTATACTAGTTGTTATAGTTTATGTAATCACGTTATACTAGTTGTTATAGTCTATGTAATCACTTTATACTAGTTGTTATAGATTATGTAATAACGTTATACTAGTTATTATAGTTTATGTAATCACGTTAGACAAGTTGTTATAGTCAGGTAATCACGTTATAATAGTTGTTATAGTCTATGTAATTACGTTATACTAGTTGTTATTGTTCATGTAATCACGTTATACTAGTTGTTATAGTCTATGTAATCACGTTATACTAGTTGTTATAGTCTATGTAATCACGTTATAATAGTTGTTATAGTCTATGTAATCACGTTATACTAGTTGTTATAGTCTATGTAATCACGTTATACTAGTTGTTATAGTCTATGTAATCACGTTAAAGTAGTTGTTATAGTCTATGTCATCACGTTATACTAGTTATTATAATTTATGTAATCACGTTAGACAAGTTGTTATAGTCTATGTAATCACGTTATACTAGTTGTTATTGTTCATGTAATCACGTTATACTAGTTATTAGTTTTTGTAATCACGTTATAGTAGTTGTTATAGTCTATGTAATCACGTTAAAGAAGTTGTTATATTCTACGTAATCACGTTATACTAGTTGTTATAGTTTATGTAATCACGTTATACTAGTTGTTATAGTCTATGTAATCACGTTATACTAGTTGTTATAGTTTATGTAATCACGTTATACTAGTTGTTATAGTTTATGTAATCACGTTAGACTAGTTGTTATAGTCAGGTAATCACGTTATAATAGTTGTTATAGTCTATGTAATTACGTTATACTAGTTGTTATTGTTCATGTAATCACGTTATACTAGTTGTTATAGTCTATGTAATCACGTTATAATAGTTGTTATAGTCTATGTAATCACGTTAAAGTAGTTGTTATAGTCTATGTCATCACGTTATACTAGTTGTTATAGTTTATGTAATCACGTTATACTAGTTATTATAGTTTATGTAATCACGTTAGACAAGTAGTTATAGTCTATGTAATCACGTTATACTAGTTGTTATTGTTCATGTAATCACGTTATACTAGTTGTTATAGTTTTTGTAATCACTTTATACTAGTTGCTATAATCTAAATAATCACGTTAAAGTAGTTGTTATAGTCTATGTAATCACGTTATAATAGTTGTTATAATCTATGTTATCACGTTATACTAGTTGTTATAGTTTATGTAATCACGTTATACTAGTTGTTATAGTCTACGTAATCACGTTATACTAGTTGTTATAGTTTATGTAATCACGTTATACTAGTTGTTATAGTCTATGTAATCACGTTATACTAGTTGTTATAGTTTATGTAATCACGTTATATAGTTGTTATAGTCTATGTAATCACGTTATACTAGTTGTTATAGTCTATGTAATCACGTTATACAAGTTGTTATAGTCATGTAATCACGTTATACTAGTTGTTATAGTCTATGTTATCACGTTATACTAGTTGTTATAGTTTATGTAATCACGTTATATTAGTTGTTATAATCTATGTAATCACGTTATATTAGTTGGTATAGTTTATGTAATCACGTTATACCAGTTGTTATAGTCTATGTAATCACGTTATACTAGTTGTTATAGCTTATGTAATCACGTTATACTAGTTGTTACAGTCTATGTAATCACGTTATACTAGTTGTTATAGTCTATGTAATCACGTTATATTAGTTGTTATAGTCTATGTAATCACGTTATACCAGTTATTATAGTCTATGTAATCATGTTATACTAGTTGTTATAGCTTATGTAATCACGTTATACTAGTTGTTATAGTCTATGTATCACGTTATACTAGTTGTTATAATCTATGCTATCACGTTATACTAGTTGTTATAGTTTATGTAATCACGTTATAATAGTTGTTATAGTCTATGTAATCACGTTATACTAGTTGTTATAGTCTATGTAATCACGTTATACTAGTTGTTATAGTCTATGTAATCACGTTATACTAGTTGTTATAGTCTATGTAATCACGTTATACTAGTTGTTATAGTCTATGTAATCACGTTATACTAGTTGTTATTGTTCATGTAATCACGTTATACTAGTTGTTATAGTTTTGTAATCACGTTATACTAGTTGTTATAGTCTATGTAATCACGTTATACTAGTTGTTATAGTCTATGTAATCACGTTATACTAGTTGTTATAGTTTATGTAATCACGTTATACTAGTTGTTATAGTCTATGTAATCACGTTATACTAGTTGTTATAGATTATGTAATCACGTTATACAAGTTGTTATAGTTTATGTAATCACGTTATACTAGTTGTTATAGTTTATGTAATCACGTTATACTAGTTGTTATAGTCTATGTAATCACGTTATACTAGTTGTTATAGTTTATGTAATCACGTTACAGAAGTTGTTATAGTCCAGATAATCACGTTATAATAGTTGTTATGGTCTATGTAATCACGTTATACCAGTTGTTATAGTTCATGTAATCACGTTATACTAGTTGTTATAGTCTATGTAATCACGTTATACTAGTTGTTATAGTTCATGTAATCACGTTATACTAGTTGTTATAGTCTATGTAATCACGTTATACTAGTTGTTATAGTCTATGTAATCACGTTATACTAGTTGTTATAGTCTATGTAATCACGTTAAAGTAGTTGTTATAGTCTATGTAATCACGTTATACTAGTTGTTATTGTTCATGTAATCACGTTATACCAGTTGTTTAGTAGTCATGTAATCACGTTATACTAGTTGTTATAGTCTATGTAATCACGTTATACTAGTTGTTATTGTTCATGTAATCACGTTATACTAGTTGTTATAGTTTTTGTAATCACGTTATACTAGTTGTTATAGTCTATGTAATCACGTTATACTAGTTGTTATAGTCTATGTAATCACGTTATACTAGTTGTTATAATCTATGTAATCACGTTATACTAGTTGTTATAGTTTATGTAATCACGTTATATAGTTGTTATAGTCTATGTAATCACGTTATACAAGTTGTTATAGTCTATGTAATCACGTTATACTAGTTGTTATAGTCTATGTAATCACGTTATACTAGTTGTTATAATCTATGTAATCACGTTATACTAGTTGTTATAGTTTATGTAATCACGTTATACTAGTTATTATAGTTTATGTAATCACGTTATACAAGTTGTTATAGTTGTTATAATAGTTGTTATAGTCTATGTAATTACGTTATACTAGTTGTTATTGTTCATGTAATCACGTTATACTAGTTGTTATAGTCTATGTAATCACGTTATAATAGTTGTTATAGTCTATGTAATCACGTTAAAGTAGTTGTTATAGTCTATGTCATCACGTTATACTAGTTGTTATAGTTTATGTAATCACGTTATACTAGTTGTTATAGTCTATGTAATCACGTTATACTAGTTGTTATTGTTCATGTAATCACGTTATACTAGTTGTTATAGTTTTGTAATCACGTTATAGTAGTTGTTATAGTCTACGTAATCACGTTATACTAGTTGTTATAGTCTATGTAATCACGTTAAACTAGTTGTTATAGTCTATGTAATCACGTTATACTAGTTGTTATAGTCTATGTAATCACGTTATACTAGTTGTTATAGTCTCATGTAATCACGTTATAGTAGTTGTTATAGTCTATGTAATCACGTTATACTAGTTGTTATAGTCTATGTAATCACGTTATACTAGTTGTTATTGTTCATGTAATCACGTTATACTAGTTGTTATAGTTTATGTAATCACGTTATACTAGTTGTTATAGTTTATGTAATCACGTTATACTAGTTGTTATAGTTTATGTAATCACGTTATACAAGTTGTTATAGTTTATGTAATCACGTTATACTAGTTGTTATAGTTTATGTAATCACGTTAGACAAGTAGTTATAGTCTATGTAATCACGTTATACTAGTTGTTATAGTCTATGTAATCACGTTATACTAGTTGTTATAGTTTATGTAATCACGTTATACTAGTTGAAATAGTCTACGTAATCACGTTATACTAGTTGTTATAGTTTATGTAATCACGTTACACTAGTTGTTATAGTATATGTGTCACGTTATACTAGTTGTTATAGTTTATGTAATCGCGTTATATAAGTTGTTATAGTCTATGTAATCACGTTATACTAGTTGTTATAGTCTATGTAATCACGTTAAACAAGTTGTTATAGTCTATGTAATCACGTTATACTAGTTGTTATAGTCTATGTAATCACGTTATACTAGTTGTTATAGTTTATGTAATCACGTTATACGAGTTGTTATAGTCTATGTAATCACGTTATACTAGTTGTTATAGTTTATGTAATCACGTTATACCAGTTGTTATAGTCTATGTAATCACGTTATACTAGTTGTTATAGTTTATGTAATCACGTTATACTAGTTGTTATAGTCTATGTAATCACGTTATACTAGTTGTTATAGTCTATGTAATCACGTTATACTAGTTGTTATTGTTCATGTAATCACGTTATACTAGTTGTTATAGTTTATGTAATCACGTTATACTAGTTGTTATAGTTTATGTAATCACGTTATACTAGTTGTTATAGTTTATGTAATCACGTTATACTAGTTGTTATAGTTTATGTAATCACGTTATACTAGTTGTTATAGTTTATGTAATCACGTTAGACAAGTAGTTATAGTCTATGTAATCACGTTATACTAGTTGTTATAGTCTATGTAATCACGTTATACTAGTTGTTATTGTTCATGTAATCACGTTATACTAGTTGTTATAGTTTATGTAATCACGTTATACTAGTTGTTATAGTCTATGTAATCACGTTATACTAGTTGTTATAGTCTATGTAATCACGTTATAATAGTTGTTATAGTCTATGTTATATCACGTTATACTAGTTGTTATAGTTTATGTAATCACGTTATACTAGTTGTTATAGTCTATGTAATCACGTTATACTAGTTGTTATAGTTTATGTAATCACGTTATACTAGTTGTTATAGTCTATGTAATCACGTTATACTAGTTGTTATAGTTTATGTAATCACGTTATACTAGTTGTTATAGTCTATGTAATCACGTTATACTAGTTGTTATAGTCTATGTAATCACGTTATACTAGTTGTTATAGTTCATGTAATCACGTTATACTAGTTGTTATAGTTTATGTAATCACGTTATACTAGTTGTTATAGTTTATGTAATCACGTTATACTAGTTGTTATAGTTTATGTAATCACGTTATACTAGTTGTTATAGTTTATGTAATCACGTTATACTAGTTGTTATAGTTTATGTAATCACGTTATACTAGTTGTTATAGTCTATGTAATCACGTTATACTAGTTGTTATAGTCTATGTAATCACGTTATACTAGTTGTTATAGTTTATGCTATCACGTTATATTAGTTGTTATAATCTATGTTATCACGTTATATTAGTTGTTATAGTTTATGTAATCACGTTATACCAGTTGTTATAGTCTATGTAATCACGTTATACTAGTTGTTATAGCTTATGTAATCACGTTATACTAGTTGTTATAGTCTATGTAATCACGTTATACTAGTTGTTATAGTCTATGTAATCACGTTATATTAGTTGTTATAGTCTATGTAATCACGTTATACCAGTTATTATAGTCTATGTCATCACGTTATACTAGTTCTTATAGCTTATGTAATCACGTTATACTAGTTGTTATAATCTATGTATCACGTTATACTAGTTGTTATAATCTATGCTATCACGTTATACTAGTTGTTATAGTTTATGTAATCACGTTATATAAGTTGTTATAGTCTATGTAATCACGTTATACTAGTTGTTATAGTCTATGTAATCACGTTATACTAGTTGTTATAGTTTATGTAATCACGTTATACTAGTTGTTATAGTTTATGTAATCACGTTATACTAGTTGTTATAATCTATGTAATCACGTTATATTAGTTGTTATAGTTTATGTAATCACGTTATACTAGTTGTTATAGCTTATGTAATCACGTTATACTAGTTGTTATAGTCTATGTAATCACGTTATACTAGTTATTATAATTTATGTAAACACGTTAGACAAGTTGTTATAGTCTATGTAATCACGTTATACTAGTTATAGTTTTTGTAATCACGTTATAGTAGTTGTTATAGTCTATGTAATCACGTTATACTAGTTGTTATAGTCTATGTAATCACGTTATACTAGTTGTTATAGTCTATGTAATCACGTTATACTAGTTGTTATAGTCTATGTAATCACGTTATACTAGTTGTTATAATCTATGTAATCACGTTATACTAGTTGTTATAGTTTATGTAATCACGTTATATAAGTTGTTATAGTCTATGTAATCACGTTATACTAGTTGTTATAGTCTATGTAATCACGTTATACTAGTTGTTATAGTCTATGTAATCACGTTATACTAGTTGTTATAGTTTATGTAATCACGTTATACTAGTTATTATAGTTTATGTAATCACGTTAGACAAGTTGTTATAGTCAGGTAATCACGTTATACTAGTTGTTATAGTCTATGTAATCACGTTATACTAGTTGTTATTGTTCATGTAATCACGTTATACTAGTTGTTATAGTCTATGTAATCACGTTATACTAGTTGTTATAGTCTATGTAATCACGTTATACTAGTTGTTATAGTCAGGTAATCACGTTATACTAGTTGTTATAGTTTATGTAATCACGTTATACTAGTTGTTATAGTCTATGTAATCACGTTATACTAGTTGTTATTGTTCATGTAATCACGTTATACTTGTTATAGTTTTTGTAATCACGTTATAGTAGTTGTTATAGTCTATGTAATCACGTTATACTAGTTGTTATAGTCTATGTAATCACGTTAAAGTAGTTGTTATAGTCTATGTAATCACGTTATACTAGTTGTCATAGTCTATGTAATCACGTTATACTAGTTGTTATTGTTCATGTAATCACGTTATAGTAGTTGTTATAGTTTATGTAATCACGTTATACTAGTTGTTATAGTCTATGTAATCACGTTATACTAGTTGTTATTGTTCATGTAATCACGTTATACTAGTTGTTATTGTTCATGTAATCACGTTATACTAGTTGTTATAGTTTATGTAATCACGTTATACTAGTTGTTATAGTTTATGTAATCACGTTATACTAGTTGTTATAGTTTATGTAATCACGTTATACTAGTTGTTATAGTTTATGTAATCACGTTATACTAGTTGTTATAGTTTATGTAATCACGTTATACAAGTTGTTATAGTCTATGTAATCACGTTATACTAGTTGTTATAGTCTATGTAATCACGTTATACTAGTTGTTATAGTTCATGTAATCACGTTATACTAGTTGTTATAGTTTATGTAATCACGTTATACTAGTTGTTATAGTCTATGTAATCACGTTATACTAGTTGTTATAGTCTATGTAATCACGTTAAACTAGTTGTTATAGTCTATGTAATCACGTTATACTAGTTGTTATAGTTTATGTAATCACGTTATACTAGTTGTTATAGTCTAGGTAATCACGTTATACTAGTTGTTATAGTTTATGTAATCACGTTATACTAGTTGTTATAGTCTATGTAATCACGTTATACTAGTTGTTATAGTTTATGTAATCACGTTATACTAGTTGTTATAGTCTATGTAATCACGTTATACTAGTTGTTATAGTCTATGTAATCACGTTATACTAGTTGTTATAGTCATGTAATCACGTTATACTAGTTGTTATAGTCTATGTAATCACGTTATACTAGTTGTTATAGTTTATGTAATCACGTTATACTAGTTGTTATAGTCTATGTAATCACGTTATATTAGTTGTTATAGTTTATGTAATCACGTTATACCAGTTGTTATAGTCTATGTAATCACGTTATACTAGTTGTTATAGTCTATGTAATCACGTTATACTAGTTGTTATAGTCTATGTAATCACGTTATACTAGTTGTTATAGTCTATGTAATCACGTTATATTAGTTGTTATAGTCTATGTAATCACGTTATACCAGTTGTTATAGTCTATGTAATCACGTTATACTAGTTGTTATAGTTTATGTAATCACGTTATACTAGTTGTTATAGTCTATGTAATCACGTTATACTAGTTGTTATAGTCTATGTAATCACGTTATACTAGTTGTTATAGTTTATGTAATCACGTTATATAAGTTGTTATAGTCTATGTAATCACGTTATACTAGTTGTTATAGTCTATGTAATCACGTTATACTAGTTGTTATAGTCTATGTAATCACGTTATACTAGTTGTTATAGTTTATGTAATCACGTTATACTAGTTGTTATAGTTTATGTAATCACGTTATACTAGTTGTTATAGTCTATGTAATCACGTTATACTAGTTGTTATAGTTTATGTAATCACGTTATACTAGTTGTTATAGTCTTATGTAATCACGTTATACTAGTTGTTATAGTCTATGTAATCACGTTATACTAGTTGTTATAGTCTATGTAATCACGTTATACTAGTTGTTATAGTCTATGTAATCACGTTATACTAGTTGTTATAGTTTTGTAATCACGTTATACTAGTAGTTGTTTATATAGTCTATGTAATCACGTTATACTAGTTGTTATAGTCTATGTAATCACGTTATACTAGTTGTTATAGTCTATGTAATCACGTTATACTAGTTGTTATAGTCTATGTAATCACGTTATACTAGTTGTTATAGTCTATGTAATCACGTTATACTAGTTGTTATAGTTTATGTAATCACGTTATACTAGTTGTTATAGTCTATGTAATCACGTTATACTAGTTGTTATAGTCTATGTAATCACGTTATACTAGTTGTTATAGTCTATGTAATCACGTTATACTAGTTGTTATAGTCTATGTAATCACGTTATACTAGTTGTTATAGTCTATGTAATCACGTTATACTAGTTGTTATAGTCTATGTAATCACGTTATACTAGTTGTTATAGTTTATGTAATCACGTTATACTAGTTGTTATAGTCTATGTAATCACGTTATACTAGTTGTTATAGTTCATGTAATCACGTTATACTAGTTATAGTTTATGTAATCACGTTATACTAGTTGTTATAGTCTATGTAATCACGTTATACTAGTTGTTATAGTCTATGTAATCACGTTATACTAGTTGTTATAGTCTATGTAATCACGTTATACTAGTTGTTATAGTTTATGTAATCACGTTATACTAGTTGTTATAGTCTATGTAATCACGTTATACTAGTTGTTATAGTCTATGTAATCACGTTATACTAGTTGTTATAGTCTATGTAATCACGTTATACTAGTTGTTATAGTCTATGTAATCACGTTATACTAGTTGTTATAGTTTATGTAATCACGTTATATTAGTTGTTATAGTCTATGTAATCACGTTATATTAGTTGTTATAGTTTATGTAATCACGTTATACCAGTTGTTATAGTCTATGTAATCACGTTATACTAGTTGTTATAGCTTATGTAATCACGTTATACTAGTTGTTATAGTCTATGTAATCACGTTATACTAGTTGTTATAGTCTATGTAATCACGTTATACTAGTTGTTATAGTCTATGTAATCACGTTATACCAGTTGTTATAGTCTATGTAATCACGTTATACTAGTTGTTATAGCTTATGTAATCACGTTATACTAGTTGTTATAGTCTATGTAATCACGTTATACTAGTTGTTATAGTCTATGTAATCACGTTATACTAGTTGTTATAGTTTATGTAATCACGTTATACTAGTTGTTATAGTCTATGTAATCACGTTATACTAGTTGTTATAGTCTATGTAATCACGTTATACTAGTTGTTATAGTTTATGTAATCACGTTATACTAGTTGTTATAGTTTATGTAATCACGTTATACTAGTTGTTATAGTCTATGTAATCACGTTATACTAGTTGTTATAGTTTATGTAATCACGTTATACTAGTTGTTATAGTTTATGTAATCACGTTATACTAGTTGTTATAGTCTATGTAATCACGTTATACTAGTTGTTATAGTCTATGTAATCACGTTATACTAGTTGTTATAGTCTATGTAATCACGTTATACTAGTTATATAGTTTTGTAATCACGTTATAGTAGTTGTTATAGTCTATGTAATCACGTTATACCAGTTGTTATAGTCTATGTAATCACGTTATACTAGTTCTTATAGTTTATGTAATCACGTTATACTAGTTGTTATAGTCTATGTAATCACGTTATACTAGTTGTTATAGTCTATGTAATCACGTTATACTAGTTGTTATAGTTTATGTAATCACGTTATATAGTTGTTATAGTCTATGTAATCACGTTATACAAGTTGTTATAGTCTATGTAATCACGTTATACTAGTTGTTATAGTCTATGTAATCACGTTATACTAGTTGTTATAGTTTATGTAATCACGTTATACTAGTTGTTATAGTTTATGTAATCACGTTATACTAGTTGTTATAGTCATGTAATCACGTTATACTAGTTGTTATAGTCTATGTAATCACGTTATACTAGTTGTTATAGTTCATGTAATCACGTTATACTAGTTGTTATAGTCTATGTAATCACGTTATACTAGTTGTTATAGTCTATGTAATCACGTTATACTAGTTGTTATAGTCTATGTAATCACGTTATACTAGTTGTTATAGTTTATGTAATCACGTTATACTAGTTGTTATAGTCTATGTAATCACGTTATACTAGTTGTTATAGTTTATGTAATCACGTTATACTAGTTGTTATAGTTTATGTAATCACGTTATACTAGTTGTTATAGTCTATGTAATCACGTTATACTAGTTGTTATAGTCTATGTAATCACGTTATACTAGTTGTTATAGTCTATGTAATCACGTTATACTAGTTGTTATTGTTCATGTAATCACGTTATACTAGTTGTTATAGTTTATGTAATCACGTTATACTAGTTGTTATAGTCTATGTAATCACGTTATACTAGTTGTTATTGTTCATGTAATCACGTTATACTAGTTGTTATTGTTCATGTAATCACGTTATACTAGTTGTTATAGTTTATGTAATCACGTTATACTAGTTGTTATAGTTTATGTAATCACGTTATACTAGTTGTTATAGTTTATGTAATCACGTTATACAAGTTGTTATAGTTTATGTAATCACGTTATACTAGTTATTATAGTTTATGTAATCACGTTAGACAAGTAGTTATAGTCTATGTAATCACGTTATACTAGTTGTTATAGTCTATGTAATCACGTTATACTAGTTGTTATAGTTCATGTAATCACGTTATACTAGTTGTTATAGTTTATGTAATCACGTTATACTAGTTGTTATAGTCTATGTAATCACGTTATACTAGTTGTTATAGTCTACGTAATCACGTTATACTAGTTGTTAGAGTCTATGTGTCACGTTATACTAGTTGTTATAGTTTATGTAATCACGTTATACTAGTTGTTATAGTCTATGTAATCACGTTATACTAGTTGTTATAGTTTATGTTATCACGTTATACTAGTTGTTATAGTCTACGTAATCACGTTATACTAGTTGTTATAGTTTATGTAATCACGTTATACTAGTTGTTATAGTCTATGTAATCACGTTATACTAGTTGTTATAGTCTATGTAATCACGTTATACTAGTTGTTATAGTCTATGTAATCACGTTATACTAGTTGTTATAGTCTATGTTATCACGTTATACTAGTTGTTATAGTTTATGTAATCACGTTATATTAGTTGTTATAATCTATGTTATCACGTTATATTAGTTGTTATAGTTTATGTAATCACGTTATACCAGTTGTTATAGTCTATGTCATCACGTTATACTAGTTGCTATAGTCTATGTAATCACGTTATACTAGTTGTTATAGTCTATGTAATCACGTTATACTAGTTGTTATAGTCTATGTAATCACGTTATATTAGTTGTTATAGTCTATGTAATCACGTTATACCAGTTATTATAGTCTATGTCATCATGTTATACTAGTTCTTATAGCTTATGTAATCACGTTATACTAGTTGTTATAGTCTATGTAATCACGTTATACTAGTTGTTATAATCTATGCTATCACGTTATGCTAGTTGTTGTAGTTTATGTAATCACGATATATAAGTTGTTATAGTCTATGTTATCACGTTATAGAAGTTGTTATAGTCTATGTGATCACGTTATACTAGTTGTTATAGTCTATGTAATCACGTTATACTAGTTGTCACAGTTTATGTTATAACGTCATACTAGTTGTTATAGTTTATGCTATCACGTTATACTAGTTGTTATAATCTATGTTATCACGTTATATTAGTTGTTATAGTTTATGTAATCACGTTATACTAGTTGTTATAGCTTATGTAATCACGTTATACTAGTTGTTATAGTCTATGTAATCACGTTATACTAGTTGTTATAGTCTATGTAATCACGTTATACTAGTTGTTATAGTCTATGTAATCACGTTATACTAGTTATAGTTTTTGTAATCACGTTATAGTAGTTGTTATAGTCTATGTAATCACGTTATACCAGTTATTATAGTCTATGTCATCATGTTATACTAGTTGTTATAGCTTATGTAATCACGTTATACTAGTTGTTATAGTCTATGTAATCACGTTATACTAGTTGTTATAATCTATGTAATCATGTTATACTAGTTGTTATAGTTTATGTAATCACGTTATATAGTTGTTATAGTCTATGTTATCACGTTATACAAGTTGTTATAGTCTATGTAATCACGTTATACTAGTTGTTATAGTCTATGTAATCACGTTATACTAGTTGTTATAGTTTATGTAATCACGTTATACTAGTTATTATAGTTTATGTAATCACGTTATACAAGTTGTTATAGTCATGTAATCACGTTATACTAGTTGTTATAGTCTATGTAATCACGTTATACTAGTTGTTATAGTTCATGTAATCACGTTATACTAGTTGTTATAGTCTATGTAATCACGTTATACTAGTTGTTATAGTCTATGTAATCACGTTATAGTAGTTGTTATAGTCTATGTAATCACGTTATACTAGTTGTTATAGTTTATGTAATCACGTTATACTAGTTGTTATAGTCTATGTAATCACGTTATACTAGTTGTTATAGTTCATGTAATCACGTTATACTAGTTGTTTATGTAATCACGTTATACTAGTTGTTATAGTCTATGTAATCACGTTATACTAGTTGTTATAGTCTATGTAATCACGTTATACTAGTTGTTATAGTCTATGTAATCACGTTATACTAGTTGTTATAGTCTATGTAATCACGTTATACTAGTTGTTATAGTTTATGTAATCACGTTATACTAGTTGTTATAGTCTATGTAATCACGTTATACTAGTTGTTATAGTTTATGTAATCACGTTATACTAGTTGTTATAGTCTATGTAATCACGTTATACTAGTTGTTATAGTCTATGTAATCACGTTATACTAGTTGTTATAGTTTATGTAATCACGTTATACTAGTTGTTATAGTCTATGTAATCACGTTATACTAGTTGTTATAGTCTATGTAATCACGTTATACTAGTTGTTATAGTTTATGTAATCACGTTATACTAGTTGTTATAGTCTATGTAATCACGTTATACTAGTTGTTATAGTCTATGTAATCACGTTATACTAGTTGTTATAGTCTATGTAATCACGTTATACTAGTTGTTATAGTTTATGTAATCACGTTATACTAGTTGTTATAGTTTATGTAATCACGTTATACTAGTTGTTATAGTTTATGTAATCACGTTATACTAGTTGTTATAGTCTATGTAATCACGTTATACTAGTTGTTATAGTTTATGTAATCACGTTATACTAGTTGTTATAGTCTATGTAATCACGTTATACTAGTTGTTATAGTCTATGTAATCACGTTATACTAGTTGTTATAGTCTATGTAATCACGTTATACTAGTTGTTATAGTTCATGTAATCACGTTATACTAGTTGTTATAGTTCATGTAATCACGTTATACTAGTTGTTATTGTTTCATGTAATCACGTTATACTAGTTGTTATAGTCTATGTAATCACGTTATACTAGTTGTTATAGTCTATGTAATCACGTTATACTAGTTGTTATAGTCTATGTAATCACGTTATACTAGTTGTTATAGTCTATGTAATCACGTTATACTAGTTGTTATAGTCTATGTAATCACGTTATACTAGTTGTTATAGTCTATGTAATCACGTTATACTAGTTGTTATAGTTCATGTAATCACGTTATACTAGTTGTTATAGTCATGTAATCACGTTATACTAGTTGTTATAGTCTATGTAATCACGTTATACTAGTTGTTATAGTTCATGTAATCACGTTATACTAGTTGTTATAGTTTATGTAATCACGTTATACTAGTTGTTATAGTCTATGTAATCACGTTATACTAGTTGTTATAGTCTATGTAATCACGTTATACTAGTTGTTATAGTCTATGTAATCACGTTATACTAGTTGTTATAGTCTATGTAATCACGTTATACTAGTTGTTATAGTTCATGTAATCACGTTATACTAGTTGTTATAGTTTATGTAATCACGTTATACTAGTTGTTATAGTCTATGTAATCACGTTATACTAGTTGTTATAGTTCATGTAATCACGTTATACTAGTTGTTATAGTTCATGTAATCACGTTATACTAGTTGTTATAGTTTATGTAATCACGTTATACTAGTTGTTATAGTCTATGTAATCACGTTATACTAGTTGTTATAGTTTATGTAATCACGTTATACTAGTTGTTATAGTTTATGTAATCACGTTATACTAGTTGTTATAGTTTATGTAATCACGTTATACTAGTTGTTATAGTCTATGTAATCACGTTATACTAGTTGTTATAGTTTATGTAATCACGTTATACTAGTTGTTATAGTCTATGTAATCACGTTATACTAGTTGTTATAGTCTATGTAATCACGTTATACTAGTTGTTATAGTCTATGTAATCACGTTATACTAGTTGTTATAGTTCATGTAATCACGTTATACTAGTTGTTATAGTTCATGTAATCACGTTATACTAGTTGTTATAGTTCATGTAATCACGTTATACTAGTTGTTATAGTCTATGTAATCACGTTATACTAGTTGTTATAGTCTATGTAATCACGTTATACTAGTTGTTATAGTCTATGTAATCACGTTATACTAGTTGTTATAGTCTATGTAATCACGTTATACTAGTTGTTATAGTCTATGTAATCACGTTATACTAGTTGTTATAGTCTATGTAATCACGTTATACTAGTTGTTATTGTTCATGTAATCACGTTATACTAGTTGTTGTAGTCAGGTAATCACGTTATACTAGTTGTTATAGTCTATGTAATCACGTTATACTAGTTGTTATTGTTCAGTGTAATCACGTTATACTAGTTGTTATAGTTTATGTAATCACGTTATACTAGTTGTTATAGTCTATGTAATCACGTTATACTAGTTGTTATAGTCTATGTAATCACGTTATACTAGTTGTTATAGTCTATGTAATCACGTTATACTAGTTGTTATAGTCTATGTAATCACGTTATACTAGTTGTTATAGTTCATGTAATCACGTTATACTAGTTGTTATAGTTTATGTAATCACGTTATACTAGTTGTTATAGTCTATGTAATCACGTTATACTAGTTGTTATAGTCTATGTAATCACGTTATACTAGTTGTTATAGTTCATGTAATCACGTTATACTAGTTGTTATAGTTCATGTAATCACGTTATACTAGTTGTTATAGTTTATGTAATCACGTTATACTAGTTGTTATAGTCTATGTAATCACGTTATACTAGTTGTTATAGTCTATGTAATCACGTTATACTAGTTGTTATAGTTTATGTAATCACGTTATACTAGTTGTTATAGTTTATGTAATCACGTTATACAAGTTGTTATAGTCTATGTAATCACGTTATACTAGTTGTTATAGTCTATGTAATCACGTTATACTAGTTGTTATAGTTCATGTAATCACGTTATACTAGTTGTTATAGTTTATGTAATCACGTTATACTAGTTGTTATAGTCTATGTAATCACGTTATACTAGTTGTTATAGTCTATGTAATCACGTTATACTAGTTGTTATAGTTTATGTAATCACGTTATACTAGTTGTTATAGTCTATGTAATCACGTTATACTAGTTGTTATAGTCTATGTAATCACGTTATACTAGTTGTTATAGTTCATGTAATCACGTTATACTAGTTGTTATAGTCTATGTAATCACGTTATACTAGTTGTTATAGTCTATGTAATCACGTTATACTAGTTGTTATAGTTCATGTAATCACGTTATACTAGTTGTTATAGTTCATGTAATCACGTTATACTAGTTGTTATTGTTCATGTAATCACGTTATACTAGTTGTTATAGTTTATGTAATCACGTTATACTAGTTGTTATAGTCTATGTAATCACGTTATACTAGTTGTTATAGTTTATGTAATCACGTTATACTAGTTGTTATAGTTTATGTAATCACGTTATACTAGTTGTTATAGTTTATGTAATCACGTTATACTAGTTGTTATAGTCTATGTAATCACGTTATACTAGTTGTTATAGTTCATGTAATCACGTTATACTAGTTGTTATAGTTTATGTAATCACGTTATACTAGTTGTTATAGTCTATGTAATCACGTTATACTAGTTGTTATAGTCTATGTAATCACGTTATACTAGTTGTTATAGTCTATGTAATCACGTTATACTAGTTGTTATAGTTTATGTAATCACGTTATACTAGTTGTTATAGTCTATGTAATCACGTTATACTAGTTGTTATAGTTTATGTAATCACGTTATACTAGTTGTTATAGTTTATGTAATCACGTTATACTAGTTGTTATAGTCTATGTAATCACGTTATACTAGTTGTTATAGTTCTATGTAATCACGTTATACTAGTTGTTATAGTCTATGTAATCACGTTATACTAGTTGTTATAGTCTATGTAATCACGTTATACTAGTTGTTATAGTTCATGTAATCACGTTATACTAGTTGTTATAGTTTATGTAATCACGTTATACTAGTTGTTATAGTCTATGTAATCACGTTATACTAGTTGTTATAGTCTATGTAATCACGTTATACTAGTTGTTATAGTCTATGTAATCACGTTATACTAGTTGTTATAGTCTATGTAATCACGTTATACTAGTTGTTATAGTTCATGTAATCACGTTATACTAGTTGTTATAGTCTATGTAATCACGTTATACTAGTTGTTATAGTCTATGTAATCACGTTATACTAGTTGTTATAGTTCATGTAATCACGTTATACTAGTTGTTATAGTTCATGTAATCACGTTATACTAGTTGTTATTGTTCATGTAATCACGTTATACTAGTTGTTATAGTTTATGTAATCACGTTATACTAGTTGTTATAGTCTATGTAATCACGTTATACTAGTTGTTATAGTTTATGTAATCACGTTATACTAGTTGTTATAGTTTATGTAATCACGTTATACTAGTTATTATAGTTTATGTAATCACGTTAGACAAGTTGTTATAGTCTATGTAATCACGTTATACTAGTTGTTATAGTCTATGTAATCACGTTATACTAGTTGTTATAGTTCATGTAATCACGTTATACTAGTTTTTATAGTTTATGTAATCACGTTATACTAGTTTTTATAGTCTATGTAATCACGTTATACTAGTTGTTATAGTCTATGTAATCACGTTATACTAGTTGTTATAGTCTATGTAATCACGTTATACTAGTTGTTATAGTTTATGTAATCACGTTATACTAGTTGTTATAGTCTATGTAATCACGTTATACTAGTTGTTATAGTTTATGTAATCACGTTATACTAGTTGTTATAGTCTATGTAATCACGTTATACTAGTTGTTATTGTTCATGTAATCACGTTATACTAGTTGTTATAGTTTATGTAATCACGTTATACTAGTTGTTATAGTTTATGTAATCACGTTATACTAGTTGTTATAGTCTATGTAATCACGTTATACTAGTTGTTATAGTCTATGTAATCACGTTATACCAGTTGTTATAGTCTATGTAATCACGTTATACTAGTTGTTATAGTCTATGTAATCACGTTATACTAGTTGTTATAGTCTATGTAATCACGTTATACTAGTTGTTATAGTCTATGTAATCACGTTATACTAGTTGTTATAGTTTATGTAATCACGTTATACTAGTTGTTATAGTCTATGTAATCACGTTATACTAGTTGTTATAGTCTATGTAATCACGTTATACTAGTTGTTATAGTTTATGTAATCACGTTATACTAGTTGTTATAGTTTATGTAATCACGTTATACTAGTTGTTATAGTCTATGTAATCACGTTATACTAGTTGTTATAGTTTATGTAATCACGTTATACTAGTTGTTATAGTCTATGTAATCACGTTATACTAGTTGTTATAGTCTATGTAATCACGTTATACTAGTTGTTATAGTCTATGTAATCACGTTATACTAGTTATAGTTTATGTAATCACGTTATAGTAGTTGTTATAGTCTATGTAATCACGTTATACCAGTTGTTATAGTCTATGTAATCACGTTATACTAGTTGTTATAGTTTATGTAATCACGTTATACTAGTTGTTATAGTCTATGTAATCACGTTATACTAGTTGTTATAGTCTATGTAATCACGTTATACTAGTTGTTATAGTTTATGTAATCACGTTATATAGTTGTTATAGTCTATGTAATCACGTTATACTAGTTGTTATAGTCTATGTAATCACGTTATACTAGTTGTTATAGTCTATGTAATCACGTTATACTAGTTGTTATAGTTTATGTAATCACGTTATACTAGTTGTTATAGTTTATGTAATCACGTTATACTAGTTGTTATAGTCTATGTAATCACGTTATACTAGTTGTTATAGTCTATGTAATCACGTTATACTAGTTGTTATAGTTCATGTAATCACGTTATACTAGTTGTTATAGTCTATGTAATCACGTTATACTAGTTGTTATAGTCTATGTAATCACGTTAAAGTAGTTGTTATAGTCTATGTAATCACGTTATACTAGTTGTTATAGTTTATGTAATCACGTTATACTAGTTGTTATAGTCTATGTAATCACGTTATACTAGTTGTTATAGTCTATGTAATCACGTTATACTAGTTGTTATAGTCTATGTAATCACGTTATACTAGTTGTTATAGTTCATGTAATCACGTTATACTAGTTGTTATAGTTCATGTAATCACGTTATACTAGTTGTTATAGTTCATGTAATCACGTTATACTAGTTGTTATAGTTTATGTAATCACGTTATAGTAGTTGTTATAGTCTATGTAATCACGTTATACTAGTTGTTATAGTCTATGTAATCACGTTATACTAGTAGTTATAGTCTAGGTAATCACGTTATACTAGTTGTTATAGTCTATGTAATCACGTTATACTAGTTGTTATAGTCTATGTAATCACGTTATACTAGTTGTTATAGTTTATGTAATCACGTTATACTAGTTGTTATAGTCTATGTAATCACGTTATACTAGTTGTTATAGTCAAGGTAATCACGTTATACTAGTTGTTATAGTCTAGGTAATCACGTTATACTAGTTGTTATAGTCTATGTAATCACGTTATAATAGTTGTTATAGTCTATGTAATCACGTTATACTAGTTGTTATTGTTCATGTAATCACGTTATACTAGTTGTTATAGTTTATGTAATCACGTTATACTAGTTGTTATAGTCTATGTAATCACGTTATACTAGTTGTTATAGTTTATGTAATCACGTTATACTAGTTGTTATAGTTTATGTAATCACGTTATACTAGTTGTTATAGTTTATGTAATCACGTTATACTAGTTGTTATAGTCTATGTAATCACGTTATACTAGTTGTTATAGTCTATGTAATCACGTTATACTAGTTGTTATAGTTCATGTAATCACGTTATACTAGTTGTTATAGTTTATGTAATCACGTTATACTAGTTGTTATAGTCTATGTAATCACGTTATACTAGTTGTTATAGTCTATGTAATCACGTTATACTAGTTGTTATAGTTTATGTAATCACGTTATACTAGTTGTTATAGTCTATGTAATCACGTTATACTAGTTGTTATAGTTTATGTAATCACGTTATACTAGTTGTTATAGTTTATGTAATCACGTTATACTAGTTGTTATGGTCTATGTAATCACGTTATACTAGTTGTTATAGTTCATGTAATCACGTTATACTAGTTGTTATAGTCTATGTAATCACGTTATACTAGTTGTTATAGTCTATGTAATCACGTTATACTAGTTGTTATAGTTCTATGTAATCACGTTATACTAGTTGTTATAGTTTATGTAATCACGTTATACTAGTTGTTATAGTCTATGTAATCACGTTATACTAGTTGTTATAGTCTATGTAATCACGTTATACTAGTTGTTATAGTCTATGTAATCACGTTATACTAGTTGTCACAGTC
This sequence comes from Tachypleus tridentatus, assembly GCF_004210375.1. Taxonomy (NCBI): domain Eukaryota; kingdom Metazoa; phylum Arthropoda; class Merostomata; order Xiphosura; family Limulidae; genus Tachypleus; species Tachypleus tridentatus. The sequence goes on from NC_134831.1 coordinate 105,743,047, forward strand.
TATGTAATCACGTTATACTAGTTGTTATAGTTCATGTAATCACGTTATACTAGTTGTTATAGTTTATGTAATCACGTTATACTAGTTGTTATAGTCTATGTAATCACGTTATACTAGTTGTTATTGTTCATGTAATCACGTTATACTAGTTGTTATTGTTTATGTAATCACGTTATACTAGTTGTTATTGTTCATGTAATCACGTTATACTAGTTGTTATAGTTTATGTAATCACGTTATACTAGTTGTTATAGTCTATGTAATCACGTTATACTAGTTGTTATAGTCTATGTAATCACGTTATACTAGTTGTTATAGTTTATGTAATCACGTTATACTAGTTGTTATAGTTTATGTAATCACGTTAGACAAGTAGTTATAGTCTATGTAATCACGTTATACTAGTTGTTATAGTTTTTGTAATCACGTTATACTAGTTGTTATAGTCTATGTAATCACGTTATACTAGTTGTTATAGTTTATGTAATCACGTTATACTAGTTGTTATAGTCTATGTAATCACGTTATACTAGTTGTTATAGTCTATGTAATCACGTTATACCAGTTGTTATAGTTTATGTAATCACGTTATACTAGTTGTTATGGTCTATGCAATCACGTTATACTAGTTGTTATAGTTCATGTAATCACGTTATACTAGTTTTTATAGTTCATGTAATCACGTTATACTAGTTTTTATAGTCTATGTAATCACGTTATACTAGTTGTCACAGTCTATGTTATCACGTTATACTAGTTGTTATAGTCTATGTAATCACGTTATACTAGTTGTTATAGTCTATGTAATCACGTTATACTAGTTGTTATAGTCTATGTAATCACGTTATACTAGTTGTTATAGTCTATGTAATCACGTTATACTAGTTGTTATAGTTTATGTAATCACGTTATACTAGTTGTTATAGTCTATGTAATCACGTTATACTAGTTGTTATAGTTTATGTAATCACGTTATACTAGTTGTTATAGTCTATGTAATCACGTTATACTAGTTGTTATAGTCTATGTAATCACGTTATACTAGTTGTTATAGTCTATGTAATCACGTTATACTAGTTGTTATAGTCTATGTAATCACGTTATACTAGTTGTTATAGTCTATGTAATCACGTTATACTAGTTGTTATAGTCTATGTAATCACGTTATACTAGTTGTTATAGTCTATGTAATCACGTTATACTAGTTGTTATAGTTTATGTAATCACGTTATACTAGTTGTTATAGTCTATGTAATCACGTTATACTAGTTGTTATAGTCTATGTAATCACGTTATACTAGTTGTTATAGTCTATGTAATCACGTTATACTAGTTGTTATAGTCTATGTAATCACGTTATACTAGTTGTTATAGTCTATGTAATCACGTTATACTAGTTGTTATAGTTTATGTAATCACGTTATACTAGTTGTTATAGTCTATGTAATCACGTTATACTAGTTGTTATAGTCTATGTAATCACGTTATACTAGTTGTTATAGTCTATGTAATCACGTTATACTAGTTGTTATAGTCTATGTAATCACGTTATACTAGTTGTTATAGTCTATGTAATCACGTTATACTAGTTGTTATAGTCTATGTAATCACGTTATACTAGTTGTTATAGTTTATGTAATCACGTTATACTAGTTGTTATAGTCTATGTAATCACGTTATACTAGTTGTTATAGTTTATGTAATCACGTTATACTAGTTGTTATAGTTTATGTAATCACGTTATACTAGTTGTTATAGTCAGGTAATCACGTTATACTAGTTGTTATAGTCTATGTAATCACGTTATACTAGTTGTTATAGTTCATGTAATCACGTTATACTAGTTGTTATAGTCTATGTAATCACGTTATACTAGTTGCAATAGTCTACGTAATCACGTTATACTAGTTGTTATAGTCTATGTAATCACGTTATACTAGTTGTTATAGTTTATGTAATCACGTTATACTAGTTGTTATAGTCTATGTAATCACGTTATACTAGTTGTTATAGTTCATGTAATCACGTTATACTAGTTGTTATAGTTTTGTAATCACGTTATACTAGTTGTTATAGTCTATGTAATCACGTTATACTAGTTGTTATAGTCTATGTAATCACGTTAAAGTAGTTGTTATAGTCTATGTAATCACGTTATACTAGTTGTTATAGTCTATGTAATCACGTTATACTAGTTGTTATAGTCTATGTAATCACGTTATAATAGTTGTTATAGTCTATGTAATCACGTTATACTAGTTGTTATAGTCTATGTAATCACGTTATACTAGTTGTTATAGTCTATGTAATCACGTTATACTAGTTGTTATAGTCTATGTAATCACGTTATACTAGTTGTTATAGTCTATGTAATCACGTTAAAGTAGTTGTTATAGTCTATGTAATCACGTTATACTAGTTGTTATAGTTTATGTAATCACGTTATACTAGTTGTTATAGTCTATGTAATCACGTTATACTAGTTGTTATAGTTCATGTAATCACGTTATACTAGTTATAGTTTTGTAATCACGTTATACTAGTTGTTATAGTCTATGTAATCACGTTATACAAGTTGTTATAGTCTATGTAATCACGTTATACTAGTTGTTATAGTCTATGTAATCACGTTATACTAGTTGTTATAGTTTATGTAATCACGTTATACTAGTTGTTATAGTCTATGTAATCACGTTATACTAGTTGTTATAGTTTATGTAATCACGTTATACTAGTTGTTATAGTCCATGTAATCACGTTATACTAGTTGTTATAGTCTATGTAATCACGTTATACTAGTTGTTATAGTTCATGTAATCACGTTATACTAGTTGTTATAGTCTATGTAATCACGTTATACTAGTTGTTATAGTCTATGTAATCACGTTATACTAGTAGTTATAGTCTAGGTAATCACGTTATACTAGTTGTTATAGTCTAGGTAATCACGTTATACTAGTTGTTATAGTCAGGTAATCACGTTATACTAGTTGTTATAGTCTATGTAATCACGTTATACTAGTTATAGTTTTGTAATCACGTTATACTAGTTGTTATAGTCTATGTAATCACGTTATAAGTAGTTGTTATAGTCTATGTAATCACGTAATACCAGTTATTATAGTCTATGTAATCACGTTATACCAGTTATTATAGTCTATGTCATCATGTTATACTAGTTCTTATAGCTTATGTAATCACGTTATACTAGTTGTTATAGTCTATGTAATCACGTTATACTAGTTGTTATAATCTATGTAATCATGTTATACTAGTTGTTATAATCTATGCTATCACGTTATGCTAGTTGTTGTAGGTTATGTAATCACGATATATAAGTTGTTATAGTCATGTAATCACGTTATACTAGTTGTTATAGTCTATGTAATCACGTTAAAGTAGTTGTTATAGTCTATGTAATCACGTTATACTAGTTGTTATAGTTTATGTAATCACGTTACACTAGTTATTATAGTTTATGTAATCACGTTAGACAAGTTGTTATAGTCAGGTAATCACGTTATACTAGTTGTTATAGTCTATGTAATCACGTTATACTAGTTGTTATTGTTCATGTAATCACGTTATACTAGTTGTTATAGTCTATGTAATCACGTTATAATAGTTGTTATAGTCTATGTAATCACGTTAAAGTAGTTGTTATAGTCTATGTAATCACGTTATACTAGTTGTTATAGTCTATGTAATCACGTTATACAAGTTGTTATAGTCTATGTAATCACGTTATACTAGTTGTTATTGTTCATGTAATCACGTTATACTAGTTATAGTTTTGTAATCACGTTATAGTAGTTGTTATAGTCTACGTAATCACGTTATACTAGTTGTTATAGTTTATGTAATCACGTTATACTAGTTGTTATAGTTTATGTAATCACGTTATACTAGTTGTTATTGTTTATGTAATCACGTTATACTAGTTGTTATAGTCTATGTAATCACGTTATAATAGTTGTTATAGTCTATGTAATCACGTTATACTAGTTGTTATAGTCTATGTAATCACGTTATACTAGTTGTTATAGTCTAGGTAATCACGTTATACTAGTTGTTATAGTCTATGTAATCACGTTATACTAGTTGTTATAGTCTATGTAATCACGTTATACTAGTTGTTATTGTTCATGTAATCACGTTATACTAGTTGTTATAGTTTTTGTAATCACGTTATACTAGTTGTTATAGTTTATGTAATCACGTTATACTAGTTGAAATAGTCTACGTAATCACGTTATACTTGTTGTTATAGTCTATGTAATCACGTTATACTAGTTGTTATAATCTATGTAATCACGTTAAACTAGTTGTTATAGTCTATGTAATCACGTTATACTAGTTGTTATAATTTATGTAATCACGTTAGACAAGTTGTTATAGTCTAGGTAATCACGTTATACTAGTTATAGTTTTTGTAATCACGTTATAGTAGTTGTTATAGTCTATGTAATCACGTTAAAGAAGTTGTTATATTCTACGTAATCACGTTATACTAGTTGTTAGAGTTTATGTTATCACGTTATACAAGTTGTTTTAGTCTATGTAATCACGTTATACTAGTTGTTATTGTTCATGTAATCACGTTATACTAGTTGTTATTGTTCATGTAATCACGTTATACTAGTTGTTATAGTTTTTGTAATCACGTTATAGTAGTTGTTATAGTCTATGTAATCACGTTATACTAGTTGTTATAGTCTATGTAATCACGTTATACTAGTTGTTATAGTCTATGTAATCACGTTATACTAGTTGTTATAGTTTATGTAATCACGTTATATAAGTTGTTATAGTCTATGTTATCACGTTATACAAGTTGTTATAGTCTATGTAATCACGTTATACTAGTTGTTATAGTCTATGTAATCACGTTATACTAGTTGTCATAGTTTATGTTATCACGTTATACTAGTTGTTATAGTTTATGTAATCACGTTATACTAGTTGTTATAGTCTATGTAATCACGTTATACTAGTTGTTATAGTCTATGTAATCACGTTATACTAGTTGTTATAGTTCATGTAATCACGTTATACTAGTTGTTATAGTTCATGTAATCACGTTATACTAGTTGTTATAGTTTATGTAATCACGTTATACTAGTTGTTATAGTCAGGTAATCACGTTATACTAGTTGTTATAGTCTATGTAATCACGTTATACTAGTTGTTATAGTTCATGTAATCACGTTATACTAGTTGTTATAGTTTATGTAATCACGTTATACTAGTTGTTATTGTTCATGTAATCACGTTATACTAGTTGTTATAGTTCATGTAATCACGTTATACTAGTTGTTATAGTTCATGTAATCACGTTATACTAGTTGTTATAGTCTATGTAATCACGTTATACTAGTTGTTATAGTCTATGTAATCACGTTATACTAGTTGTTATAGTCTATGTAATCACGTTATACTAGTTGTTATAGTCTATGTAATCACGTTATACTAGTTGTTATAGTCTATGTAATCACGTTATACTAGTTGTTATAGTCTATGTAATCACGTTATACTAGTTGTTATAGTTTCATGTAATCACGTTATACTAGTTGTTATAGTCTATGTAATCACGTTATACTAGTTGTTATAGTCTATGTAATCACGTTATACTAGTTGTTATAGTTCATGTAATCACGTTATACTAGTTGTTATAGTTTATGTAATCACGTTATACTAGTTGTTATAGTCTATGTAATCACGTTATACTAGTTGTTATAGTTCATGTAATCACGTTATACTAGTTGTTATAGTTCATGTAATCACGTTATACTAGTTGTTATAGTTCATGTAATCACGTTATACTAGTTGTTATAGTTTATGTAATCACGTTATACTAGTTGTTATAGTCTATGTAATCACGTTATACTAGTTGTTATAGTCTATGTAATCACGTTATACTAGTTGTTATAGTTCATGTAATCACGTTATACTAGTTGTTATAGTTTATGTAATCACGTTATACTAGTTGTTATAGTCTATGTAATCACGTTATACTAGTTGTTATAGTTTATGTAATCACGTTATACTAGTTGTTATAGTTTATGTAATCACGTTATACTAGTTATTATAGTTTATGTAATCACGTTAGACAAGTTGTTATAGTCATGTAATCACGTTATACTAGTTGTTATAGTTCATGTAATCACGTTATACTAGTTGTTATAGTCTATGTAATCACGTTATACTAGTTGTTATAGTCTATGTAATCACGTTATACTAGTTGTTATAGTCTATGTAATCACGTTATACTAGTTGTTATAGTCTATGTAATCACGTTATACTAGTTGTTATAGTCTATGTAATCACGTTATACTAGTTGTTATAGTCTATGTAATCACGTTATACTAGTTGTTATAGTCTATGTAATCACGTTATACTAGTTGTTATAGTTCATGTAATCACGTTATACTAGTTGTTATAGTCTATGTAATCACGTTATACTAGTTGTTATAGTCTATGTAATCACGTTATACTAGTTGTTATAGTTCATGTAATCACGTTATACTAGTTGTTATAGTCTATGTAATCACGTTATACTAGTTGTTATAGTCTATGTAATCACGTTATACTAGTTGTTATAGTTCATGTAATCACGTTATACTAGTTGTTATAGTTTATGTAATCACGTTATACTAGTTGTTATAGTCTATGTAATCACGTTATACTAGTTGTTATAGTCTATGTAATCACGTTATACTAGTTGTTATAGTCTATGTAATCACGTTATACTAGTTGTTATAGTCTATGTAATCACGTTATACTAGTTGTTATAGTTTATGTAATCACGTTATACTAGTTGTTATAGTTTATGTAATCACGTTATACTAGTTGTTATGGTCTATGTAATCACGTTATACTAGTTGTTATAGTTCATGTAATCACGTTATACTAGTTGTTATTGTTCATGTAATCACGTTATACTAGTTGTTATTGTTCATGTAATCACGTTATACTAGTTGTTATAGTCTATGTAATCACGTTATACTAGTTGTTATAGTCTATGTAATCACGTTATACTAGTTGTTATAGTTTATGTAATCACGTTATACTAGTTGTTATAGTTTATGTAATCACGTTATACTAGTTATTATAGTTTATGTAATCACGTTAGACAAGTTGTTATAGTCTATGTAATCACGTTATACTAGTTGTTATAGTCTATGTAATCACGTTATACTAGTTGTTATTGTTCATGTAATCACGTTATACTAGTTGTTATAGTTTATGTAATCACGTTATACTAGTTGTTATAGTCTATGTAATCACGTTATACTAGTTGTTATAGTCTATGTAATCACGTTATACTAGTTGTTATAGTTTATGTAATCACGTTATACTAGTTGTTATGGTCTATGCAATCACGTTATACTAGTTGTTATAGTTCATGTAATCACGTTATACTAGTTATAGTTTTTGTAATCACGTTATAGTAGTTGTTATAGTCTATGTAATCACGTTATACTAGTTGTTATAGTCTATGTAATCACGTTATACTAGTTGTTATAGTCTATGTAATCACGTTATACTAGTTGTTATAGTCTATGTAATCACGTTATACTAGTTGTTATAGTCTATGTAATCACGTTATACTAGTTGTTATAGTCTATGTAATCACGTTATACTAGTTGTTATAGTCTATGTAATCACGTTATACTAGTTGTTATAGTCTATGTAATCACGTTATACTAGTTGTTATAGTCTATGTAATCACGTTATACTAGTTGTTATAGTCTATGTAATCACGTTATACTAGTTGTTATAGTCTATGTAATCACGTTATACTAGTTGTTATAGTTTATGTAATCACGTTATACTAGTTGTTATAGTCTATGTAATCACGTTATACTAGTTGTTATAGTTCATGTAATCACGTTATACTAGTTATAGTTTTGTAATCACGTTATAGTAGTTGTTATAGTCTATGTAATCACGTTATACTAGTTGTTATAGTCTATGTAATCACGTTATACTAGTTGTTATAGTCTATGTAATCACGTTATACTAGTTGTTATAGTTTATGTAATCACGTTATACTAGTTGTTATAGTCTATGTAATCACGTTATACTAGTTGTTATAGTTTATGTAATCACGTTATACTAGTTGTTATAGTCCATGTAATCACGTTATACTAGTTGTTATAGTCTATGTAATCACGTTATACTAGTTGTTATAGTTCATGTAATCACGTTATACTAGTTGTTATAGTCTATGTACTCACGTTATACTAGTTGTTATAGTCTATATAATCACGTTATAATAGTTGTTATAGTCTATGTAATCACGTTATACTAGTTGCAATAGTCTACGTAATCACGTTATACTAGTTGTTATAGTCTAGGTAATCACGTTATACTAGTTGTTATAGTCTATGTAATCACGTTATACTAGTTATAGTTTTTGTAATCACGTTATACTAGTTGTTATAGTCTATGTAATCACGTTATACTAGTTGTTATAGTCTATGTAATCACGTTATACCAGTTGTTATAGTCTATGTAATCACGTTATACTAGTTGTTATAGTCTATGTAATCACGTTATACTAGTTGTTATAGTTTATGTAATCACGTTATACTAGTTGTTATAGTCTATGTAATCACGTTATACTAGTTGTTATAGTCTATGTAATCACGTTATACTAGTTGTTATAGTCTATGTAATCACGTTATACTAGTTGTTATAGTTTATGTAATCACGTTATATAGTTGTTATAGTCTATGTAATCACGTTATACTAGTTGTTATAGTCTATGTAATCACGTTATACTAGTTGTTATAGTCTATGTAATCACGTTATACTAGTTGTTATAGTTTATGTAATCACGTTATACTAGTTGTTATAGTTTATGTAATCACGTTATACTAGTTGTTATAGTTATATGTAATCACGTTATACTAGTTGTTATAGTCTATGTAATCACGTTATACTAGTTGTTATTGTTCATGTAATCACGTTATACTAGTTGTTATAGTCTATGTAATCACGTTATAATAGTTGTTATAGTCTATGTAATCACGTTAAAGTAGTTGTTATAGTCTATGTCATCACGTTATACTAGTTATTATAGTTTATGTAATCACGTTATACTAGTTTTTATAATCTAGGTAATCACGTTATACTAGTTGTTATTGTTCATGTAATCACGTTATACTAGTTATAGTTTTTGTAATCACGTTATAGTAGTTGTTATAGTCTACGTAATCACGTTATACTAGTTGTTATAGTTTATGTAATCACGTTATACTAGTTGTTATAGTTTATGTGTCACGTTATACTAGTTATTATAGTTTATGTAATCACGTTATACTAGTTGTTATAGTCCATGTAATCACGTTATAATAGTTGTTATAGTCTATGTAATCACGTTATACTAGTTGTTATAGTCTATGTAATCACGTTATACTAGTTGTTATAGTCTATGTAATCACGTTATACTAGTTGTTATAGTCTAGGTAATCACGTTATACTAGTTGTTATAGTCTATGTAATCACGTTATACTAGTTGTTATTGTTCATGTAATCACGTTATACTAGTTGTTATAGTTTTTGTAATCACGTTATACTAGTTGTTATAGTTTATGTAATCACGTTATACTAGTTGTTATAGTCTACGTAATCACGTTATACTAGTTGTTATAGTCTATGTAATCACGTTATACTAGTTGTTATAGTCTATGTAATCACGTTATAAGTAGTTGTTATAGTCTATGTAATCACGTTATACTAGTTGTTATAGTTTATGTAATCACGTTATACAAGTTGTTATAGTCTATGTAATCACGTTATACTAGTTATAGTTTTGTAATCACGTTATACTAGTTGTTATAGTCTATGTAATCACGTTAAACTAGTTGTTATAGTCTATGTAATCACGTTATACTAGTTGTTATAGTTTATGTAATCACGTTATACAAGTTGTTATAGTCTATGTAATCACGTTATACTAGTTGTTATAGTTCATGTAATCACGTTATACTAGTTGTTATAGTTCATGTAATCACGTTATACTAGTTGTTATAGTTTTTGTAATCACGTTATAGTAGTTGTTATAGTCTATGTAATCACGTTATACTAGTTGTTATAGTCTATGTAATCACGTTATACTAGTTGTTATAATCTATGTAATCACGTTATACTAGTTGTTATAGTTTATGTAATCACGTTATATAAGTTGTTATAGTCTATGTAATCACGTTATACTAGTTGTTATAGTCTATGTAATCACGTTATACTAGTTGTTATAGTCTATGTAATCACGTTATACTAGTTGTTATAGTTTATGTAATCACGTTATACTAGTTGTTATAGTTTATGTAATCACGTTATACTAGTTGTTATAGTCTATGTAATCACGTTATACTAGTTGTTATAGTCTATGTAATCACGTTATACTAGTTGTTATAGTCTATGTAATCACGTTATACTAGTTGTTATAGTTTATGTAATCACGTTATACTAGTTATTATAGTCTATGTAATCACGTTATACTAGTTGTTATAGTCTATGTAATCACGTTATACTAGTTGTTATAGTCTATGTAATCACGTTATACTAGTTGTTATAGTTCATGTAATCACGTTATACTAGTTGTTATAGTTTATGTAATCACGTTATACTAGTTGTTATTGTTCATGTAATCACGTTATACTAGTTGTTATTGTTCATGTAATCACGTTATACTAGTTGTTATAGTCTATGTAATCACGTTATACTAGTTGTTATAGTCTATGTAATCACGTTATACTAGTTGTTATAGTCTATGTAATCACGTTATACTAGTTGTTATAGTCTATGTAATCACGTTATACTAGTTGTTATAGTCTATGTAATCACGTTATACTAGTTGTTATAGTCTATGTAATCACGTTATACTAGTTGTTATAGTCTATGTAATCACGTTATACTAGTTGTTATAGTTCATGTAATCACGTTATACTAGTTGTTATAGTCATGTAATCACGTTATACTAGTTGTTATAGTCTATGTAATCACGTTATACTAGTTGTTATAGTTCTATGTAATCACGTTATACTAGTTGTTATAGTTTATGTAATCACGTTATACTAGTTGTTATAGTCTATGTAATCACGTTATACTAGTTGTTATAGTCTATGTAATCACGTTATACTAGTTGTTATAGTTCATGTAATCACGTTATACTAGTTGTTATAGTCATGTAATCACGTTATACTAGTTGTTATAGTCTATGTAATCACGTTATACTAGTTGTTATAGTCTATGTAATCACGTTATACTAGTTGTTATAGTCTATGTAATCACGTTATACTAGTTGTTATAGTTCATGTAATCACGTTATACTAGTTGTTATAGTTTATGTAATCACGTTATACTAGTTGTTATAGTCTATGTAATCACGTTATACTAGTTGTTATAGTTTATGTAATCACGTTATACTAGTTGTTATAGTTTATGTAATCACGTTATACTAGTTGTTATAGTTTATGTAATCACGTTATACTAGTTGTTATAGTCATGTAATCACGTTATACTAGTTGTTATAGTTCATGTAATCACGTTATACTAGTTGTTATAGTTCATGTAATCACGTTATACTAGTTGTTATAGTCTATGTAATCACGTTATACTAGTTGTTATAGTCTATGTAATCACGTTATACTAGTTGTTATAGTCTATGTAATCACGTTATACTAGTTGTTATAGTCTATGTAATCACGTTATACTAGTTGTTATAGTCTGTGTAATCACGTTATACTAGTTGTTATAGTCTATGTAATCACGTTATACTAGTTGTTATAGTCTATGTAATCACGTTATACTAGTTGTTATAGTTTATGTAATCACGTTATACTAGTTGTTATAGTTCATGTAATCACGTTATACTAGTTGTTATAGTCTATGTAATCACGTTATACTAGTTGTTATAGTCTATGTAATCACGTTATACTAGTTGTTATAGTTCATGTAATCACGTTATACTAGTTGTTATAGTTTATGTAATCACGTTATACTAGTTGTTATAGTCTATGTAATCACGTTATACTAGTTGTTATAGTCTATGTAATCACGTTATACTAGTTGTTATAGTCTATGTAATCACGTTATACTAGTTGTTATAGTCTATGTAATCACGTTATACTAGTTGTTATAGTCTATGTAATCACGTTATACTAGTTGTTATAGTTTATGTAATCACGTTATACTAGTTGTTATAGTTTATGTAATCACGTTATACTAGTTGTTATAGTCTATGTAATCACGTTATACTAGTTGTTATAGTCTATGTAATCACGTTATACTAGTTGTTATAGTCTATGTAATCACGTTATACTAGTTGTTATAGTCTATGTAATCACGTTATACTAGTTGTTATAGTCTATGTAATCACGTTATACTAGTTGTTATAGTCTATGTAATCACGTTATACTAGTTGTTATAGTCTATGTAATCACGTTATACTAGTTGTTATAGTTATAGTTATATGTAATCACGTTATACTAGTTGTTATAGTTTATGTAATCACGTTATACTAGTTGTTATAGTCTATGTGTTATATCATAGCTTATGTAATCACGTTATACTAGTTGTTATAGTCTATGTAATCACGTTATACTAGTTGTTATAGTCTATGTAATCACGTTATACTAGTTGTTATAGTCTATGTAATCACGTTATACTAGTTGTTATAGTTTATGTAATCACGTTATACTAGTTGTTATAGTCTATGTAATCACGTTATACTAGTTGTTATAGTCTATGTAATCACGTTATACTAGTTGTTATAGTCTATGTAATCACGTTATACTAGTTGTTATAGTCTATGTAATCACGTTATACTAGTTATTATAATCACGTTATACTATGTAATCACGTTATACTAGTTGTTATAGTCTATGTAATCACGTTATACTAGTTGTTATAGTCTATGTAATCACGTTATACTAGTTGTTATAGTCTATGTAATCACGTTATACTAGTTGTTATAGTCTATGTAATCACGTTATACTAGTTGTTATAGTTTATGTAATCACGTTATACTAGTTGTTATAGTCTATGTAATCACGTTATACTAGTTGTTATAGTCTATGTAATCACGTTATACTAGTTGTTATAGTTTATGTAATCACGTTATACTAGTTGTTATAGTCTATGTAATCACGTTATACTAGTTGTTATAGTCTATGTAATCACGTTATACTAGTTGTTATAGTCTATGTAATCACGTTATACTAGTTGTTATAGTCTATGTAATCACGTTATACTAGTTGTTATAGTAATCACGTTATGTAATCACGTTATACTAGTTGTTATAGTCTATGTAATCACGTTATACTAGTTGTTATAGTCTATGTAATCACGTTATTACAGGTTATGTAATCACGTTATACTAGTTGTTATAGTCTATGTAATCACGTTATACTAGTTGTTATAGTTGTTATAGTCTATGTAATCACGTTATACTAGTTGTTATAGTTATGTAATCACGTTATACTAGTTGTTATAGTTTATGTAATCACGTTATACTAGTTGTTATAGTCTATGTAATCACGTTATACTAGTTGTTATAGTCTATGTAATCACGTTATACTAGTTGTTATAGTTTATGTAATCACGTTATACTAGTTGTTATGCGTTCTATGTAATCACGTTATACTGGTTGTTATATTCATGTAATCGTTATACTATTTGTTGTCTATGTAATCACGTTATATTAGCTTGCATAGTCGCGTAATCACGTTATACTAGTTGTTATAGTTCATGTAATCACGTTATACTAGTTGTTATAGTCTATGTAATCACGTTATACTAGTTGTTATAGTCTATGTAATCACGTTATACTAGTTGTTATAGTCTATGTAATCACGTTATACTAGTTGTTATAGTCTATGTAATCACGTTATACTAGTTGTTATAGTCTATGTAATCACGTTATACTAGTTGTTATAGTCTATGTAATCACGTTATACTAGTTGTTATAGTCTTATGTAATCACGTTATACTAGTTGTTATAGTCTGTAATCACGTTATACAGTTGTTATAGTCTATGTAATCACGTTATACTTAGTTGTTATTGTCTGCGTAATCACGTTATATGTTGTTATAGTCACGTTATCACGTTATACTAGTTGTTATAGTCTATGTAATCACGTTATACTAGTTGTTATAGTCTATGTAATCACGTTATACTAGTTGTTATAGTCTATGTAATCACGTTATACTAGTTGTTATAGTTTATGTAATCACGTTATACTAGTTGTTATAGTTTATGTTAATTGTTATAGTCATGTAATCACGTTATACTAGTTGTTATAGTCTATGTAATCACGTTATACTAGTTGTTATAGTCATGTAATCACGTTATACTAGTTGTTATAATCACGTTATACTAGTTGTTATAGTTCATGTAATTATACTAGTTGTTATAGTCTGGCGTAATCACGTTATACTAGTTGTTATAGTCTATGTAATCACGTTATACTAGTTGTTATAGTTTATGTAATCACGTTATACTAGTTGTTATAGTTTATGTAATCACGTTATACTAGTTGTTATAGTCTATGTAATCACGTTATACTAGTTGTTATAGTTCATGTAATCACGTTATACTAGTTGTTATAGTCTATGTAATCACGTTATACTAGTTGTTATAGTCTATGTAATCACGTTATACTAGTTGTTATAGTCTATGTAATCACGTTATACTAGTTGTTATAGTTTATGTAATCACGTTATACTAGTTGTTATAGTTCATGTAATCACGTTATACTAGTTGTTATAGTCTATGTAATCACGTTATACTAGTTGTTATAGTCTATGTAATCACGTTATACTAGTTGTTTATTGTTCATGTAATCACGTTATACTAGTTGTTATAGTCTATGTAATCACGTTATACTAGTTGTTATAGTCTATGTAATCACGTTATACTAGTTGTTATTGTTCATGTAATCACGTTATACTAGTTGTAATGTCACGTTATACTAGTTGTTATAGTTTATGTAATCACGTTATACTAGTTGTTATAGTTCATGTAATCACGTTATACTAGTTAGTTATAGTAATCACGTTATACTAGTTGTTATAGTCTATGTAATCACGTTATACTAGTTGTTATAGTCTATGTAATCACGTTATACTTAGTTGTTATAGTCTATGTAATCACGTTATACTAGTTGTTATAGTCTATGTAATCACGTTATACTAGTTGTTATAGTTTATGTAATCACGTTATACTAGTTGTTATAGTCTATGTAATCACGTTATACTAGTTGTTATAGTCTATGTAATCACGTTATACTAGTTGTTATAGTTTATGTAATCACGTTATACTAGTTGTTATAGTCTATGTAATCACGTTATACTAGTTGTTATAGTCTATGTAATCACGTTATACTAGTTGTTATTGTCTATGTAATCACGTTATACTAGTTGTTATAGTCTTTGTAATCACGTTATACTAGTTGTTATAGTCTATGTAATCACGTTAAACTAGTTGTTATAGTCTATGTAATCACGTTATAATAGTTGTTATAGTCTAATTGCTATCACGTTATACTAGTTGTTATAGTTTATGTAATCACGTTATACCTGTTGTTATAGTCTATGTAATCACGTTATACAAGTTGTTATAGTTTATGTAATCACGTTATACTAGTTGTTATAGTCTATGTAATCACGTTATACTAGTTGTTATAGTCTATGTAATCACGTTATACTAGTTGTTATAGTTTATGTAATCACGTTATACTAGTTGTTATAGTCTATGTAATCACGTTATACTAGTTGTTATAGTCTATGTAATCACGTTATACTAGTTGTTATAGTCTATGTAATCACGTTATACTAGTTGTTATAGTCTGCGTAATCACGTTATACCAGTTGTTATAGTTTATGTATCACGTTATACTAGTTGTTATAGCGTACTCACGTTGTATTAGTATGCGTTAGTCTATGTTACGTTATACCTAGTTGTTATAGTTTATGCAATCACGTTATACTAGTTAGTATATTTTATGTAATCACGTTATACTAGTTGTTATAGTTTATGTAATCACGTTATATTAGTTGTTATAGTCTATGATAATCTGTATTTATTCTAGT
>NC_134831.1:105759647-105829984 GCF_004210375.1 Tachypleus tridentatus
GAAACTCTATACTGTTTCTGTACCCAATCATGTGTTGAAGTTAGTGAAACTCTATACTGTTTCTGTACCCAATCATGTGTTGAAGTTAGTGAAACTCTATACTGTTTCTGTACCCAATCATGTGTTGAAGTTAGTGAAACACTATACTGTTTCTGTACTCAATCATGTGTTGAAGTTAGTGAAACACTGTACTGTTTCTCGTACTCAATCATGTGTTGAAGTTAGTGAAACACTATACTGTTTCTGTACCCAATCACATGTTGAAGTTAGTGAAACACTATACTGTTTCTGTATTCAATCATGTGTTGAAGTTAGTGAAACACTTACACTCTGTTTCTGTACCCAATCATGTGTTGAAGTTAGTGAAACACTATATTGTTTCTGTACCCAATCATGTGTTGAAGTTAGTGAAACTCTCTATACATGTTTGAAGTGTACTCAATCATGTGTTGAAGTTAGTGAAACATACTGTTTCTGTACTCAATCATGTTTGAAGTTAGTGAAATTCTATACTGCTTCTGTACTCTAATCATGTGTTGAAGTTAGTGAAACTCTATACTACCTACTGTATTCAAAACACATACAATCATGTGTTGAAGTTAGTGAAACTATTGTACTTCTGTACTCAATCATGTGTTGAAGTTAGTGAAACTCTATACTGTTTTATACTCAATCATGTGTTGACCCTATACTGTTTCTGTACTCAATCATGTGTTGAAGTTAGTGAAACTCTATACTGCTACTCAATCATGTGTTGAAGTTAGGAACTGTACTCAATCATGTGTTGAAGTTAGTGAAACACAATACTGTTTCTGTACTTAATCATGTGTTGAAGTTAGTGAAACACTATACTGTTTCTGTACTCAATCATGTGTTCTATACTGTTTCTGTACCCAATCATGTGTTGAAGTTAGTGAAACACTATACTGTTTCTGTACTCAATCATGTGTTGAAGTTAGTGAAACTCTATACTGGTTTCTGTACTCAATCATGTGTTGAAGTTAGTGAAACACTATACTGTTTCTGTACCCAATCATGTGTTGAAGTTAGTGAAACACTATACTGTTTCTGTACTCAATCATGTGTTGAAGTTAGTGAAACACTATACTGTTCTGTACTCAATCATGTGTTGAAGATATTTGAGTGAAACTACTATACTGTTTCTGTACTCAATCATGTGTTGAAGTTAGTGAAACTCTATACTGTTTCTGTACCCAATCATGTGTTGAAGTTAGTGAAACTCTATACTGTTTCTCTATACTGTAATCAATCATGTGTTGAAGTTAGTGAAACTCTACACTGTTTCTGTACCCAATCATGTGTTGAAGTTAGTGAAACTCTATACTGTTTCTGTACCCAATCATGTGTTGAAGTTAGTGAAACACTCTATACTGTTTCTGTACTCAATCATGTGTTGAAGTTAGTGAAACTCTATACTGTTTCTGTACTCAATCATGTGTTGAAGTTAGTGAAACTCTATACTGTTTCTGTAAGTTATGAAACTCAATCATGTTTTTATGTTTCTGTACCAATCATGTTGAAGTTAGTGAAAACACTGTTTCGGAAGTTAGTGAAACTCTATACTGTTTCTGTACTCAATCATGTGTTGAAGTTAGTGAAACACTATACTGTTTTCTGTACCCAATCATGTGTTGAAGTTAGTGAAACTCTATGCTGTTTCTGTACTCAATCATGTGTTGAAGTTAGTGAAACTCTATACTGTTTCTGTACCTACAATCATGTGTTGAAGTTAGTGAAACACGATACTGTTTCTGTACCCAATCATGTGTTGAAGTTGGTGAAACTCTACTGTTTCTGTACCTCATGTGTTGAAGTTAGTGAAACACTATACTGTTTCTGTACTCAATCATGTGTTGAAGTTAGTGAAACACGATACTGTTTCTATACTCAATCATGTGTTGAAGTTAGTGAAACACTATACTGTTTCTGTACTTCAATCATGTGTTGAAGTTAGTGAAACACGATACTGTTTCTGTACTCAATCACATGTTGAAGTTACTGAAACACTATACTGTTTCTGTATTCCAATCATGTGTTGAAGTTAGTGAAACACTATACTGTTTCTGTACTCAATCATGTGTTGAAGTTAGTGAAACACTATACTGTTTCTGTATTCAATCATGTGTTGAAGTTAGTGAAACTCTATACTCTTTCTGTACTCAATCATGTGTTGAAGTTAGTGAAACACAATACTGTTTCTGTACCCAATCATGTGTTGAAGTTAGTGAAACTCTATACTGTTTCTGTACCCAATCATGTATTGAAGTTAGTGAAACACAATACTGTTTCTGTACCCAATCATGTGTTGAAGTTAGTGAAACTCTATACTGTTTCTGTACTCAATCATGTATTGACGTTAGTGAAACACAATACTGTTTCTGTACCCAATCATGTGTTGAAGTTAGTGAAACTCTTTACTGTTTCTATACTCAATCATGTGTTGAAGTTAGTGAAACACTATACTGTTTCTGTACCCAATCATGTGTTGAAGTTAGTGAAACTATACTTTTGTATACTGTTTCTGTACTCAATCATGTGTTGAAGTTAGTGAAACACTATACTGTTTCTGTACTCAATCATGTGTTGAAGTTAGTGAAACATGTTCTGTACTCAATCATGTGTTGAAGTTAGTGAAACTCTATACTGTTTCTGTACTCAATCATGTCTTGAAGTTGGTGAAACTCTATACTGTTTCTGTACTCAATCATGTGTTGAAGTTAGTGAAACACAATACTGTTTCTGTACTTAATCATGTGTTGAAGTTAGTGAAACACTATACTGTTTCTGTACTCAATCATGTGTTGAAGTTAGTGAAACACTAAACTGCTTCTGTACTCAATCATGTGTTGAAGTTAGAGACACTCTATACGGTTTCTATACTCAATCATGTGTTGAATTAATGAAACTGTACTGTTTCTGTACCCAATCATGTATTGACGTAAGTGAAACACAATACTGTTTCTGTACTTAATCATGTGTTGAAGTTAGTGAAACTCTATACTGTTTCTGTACCCAATCATGTGCTGAAGTTAGTGAAACTCTATACTGTTTATGTACTCAATCATGTGTTGAAGTTAGTGAAACACTACAATATTTCTGTACCCAATCATGTGTTGACGTAAGTGAAACACAATACTGTTTTTGTACCCAATTATGTGTTGAAGTTAGTGAAACTCTATACTGTTTCTGTACCCAATCATGTGTTGAAGTTAGTGAAACTCTATACTGTTTCTGTACTCAATCATGTGTTGAAGTTAGTGAAACTCTATACTGTTTCTGTACTCAATCATGTGTTGAAGTTAGTGAAACTCTATACTGCTTCTGTACTCAATCATGTGTTGAAGTTAGTGAAACACTGCACTGTTTCTGTACTCAATCATGTGTTGAAGTTAGTGAAACTGTTTACGGTTTCTATACTCAATCATGTGTTGACGTAAGTGAAACGCTATACTGTTTCTGTACTCAATCATGTGTTGATGTTAGTGAAACTTTATACTGTGTCTGTACTCAATCATGTGTTGAAGTTAGTGAAACACTATACTGTTTCTGTACTCAATCATGTGTTGAAGTTAGTGAAACGCTACACTGCTTCTGTACTCAATCATGTGTTGAAGTTAGTGAAACTCTATACTGCTTCTGTACTCAATCATGTGTTGAAGTTAGTGAAACTCTATACTGCTCTGTACTGTACAATCATGTGTTGAAGTTAGTGAAACTCTTTACTGTTTCTGTACTCAATCATGTGTTGAAGTTAGTGAAACACTATACTGTTTCTGTACTCAATCATGTGTTGAAGTTAGTGAAACTTTATACTGTTTCTGTACTCAATCATGTGTTGAAGTTAGTGAAACACTATACTGTTTCTGTACTCAATCATGTGTTGATGTTAGTGAAACTTTATACTGTTTCTGTACTCAATCATGTGTTGAAGTTAGTGAAACACTACACTGTTTCTGTACTCAATCATGTGTTGAAGTTAGTGAAACACTATACTGTTTCTGTACTCAATCATGTGTTGAAGTTAGTGAAACTCTATACTGTTTCTGTACCCAATCATGTGTTGAAGTTAGTGAAACTCTATACTGTTTCTGTACTCAATCATGTGTTGAAGTTAGTGAAACACGATACTGTTTCTGTACCCAATCATGTGTTGAAGTTAGTGAAACTCTATACTGTTTCTGTACTCAATCATGTGTTGAAGTTAGTGAAACACTATACTGTTTCTGTACTCAATCATGTGTTGAAGTTAGTGAAACACTATACTGTTTCTGTACCCAATCATGTGTTGAAGTTAGTGAAACACTATACTGTTTCTGTACTCAATCATGTGTTGAAGTTAGTGAAACACTATACTGTTTCTGTACTCAATCATGTGTTGAAGTTAGTGAAACACTACACTGTTTCTGTACTCAATCATGTGTTGATGTAAGTGAAACACAATACTGTTTCTGTACTCAATCATGTGTTGAAGTTAGTGAAACACTATACTGTTTCTGTACTCAATCATGTGTTGAAGTTAGTGAAACACAATACTGTTTCTGTACCCAATCATGTGTTGAAGTTTTGTGAAACTCTATACTGTTTCTGTACTCAATCATGTGTTGAAGTTAGTGAAACTCTATACTGTTTCTGTACCAATCATGTGTTGAAGTTAGTGAAACTCTATACTGTTTTTGTACTCAATCATGTGTTGAAGTTAGTGAAACTCTATACTGCTTTTGTACCCAATCATGTGTTGAAGTTAGTGAAACTCTATACTGTTTCTGTACTCAATCATGTGTTGAAGTTAGTGAAACACTATACTGCTTCTGTACTCAATCATGTGTTGAAGTTAGTGAAACACTATACTGTTTCTGTACTCAATCATGTGTTGAAGTTAGTGAAACACTATACTGTTTCTGTACTCAATCATGTGTTGAAGTTAGTGAAACTCTATACTGTTTCTGTACCCAATCATGTGTTGAAGTTAGTGAAACTCTATACTGTTTCTGTAGTTAATCATGTGTTGAAGTTAGTGAAACACTTTACGGTTTCTATACTCAATCATGTGTTGAAGTTAGTGAAACTACACTGTTTCTGTACTCAATCATGTGTTGAAGTTGGTGAAACTCTATACTGTTTCTGTACTCAATCATGTGTTGAAGTTAGTGAAACTCTACACTGGTTCTGTACCCAATTATGTGTTGAAGTTAGTGAAACACTACACTGTTTCTGTACTCAATCATGTCTTGAAGTTGGTGAAACTCTATACTGTTTCTGTACTCAATCATGTGTTGAAGTTAGTGAAACTCTATACTGTTTCTGTACCCAATCATGTGTTGAAGTTAGTGAAACTCTATACTGTTTCTGTACCCAATCATGTGTTGAAGTTAGTGAAACTCTATACTGTTTCTGTACCCAATCATGTGTTGAAGTTAGTGAAACTCTATACTGTTTCTGTACTCAATCATGTGTTGAAGTTAGTGAAACTCTATACTTTTTTGTACCCAATCATGTGTTGAAATTAGTGAAACTCTATACTGTTTCTGTACTCAATCATGTGTTGAAGTTAGTGAAACTCTATACTGTTTCTGTACCCAATCATGTGTTGAAGTTAGTGAAACTCTATACTGTTTCTGTACTCAATCATGTGTTGAAGTTAGTGAAACTGTTTACGGTTTCTATACTCAATCATGTGTTGAAGTTAGTGAAACACGATACTGTTTCTGTACCCAATCATGTGTTGAAGTTGGTGAAACTCTATACTGCTTCTGTACTCAATCATGTGTTGAAGTTAGTGAAACACTTTACGGTTTCTATACTCAATCATGTGTTGAAGTTATTGAAACACTATACTGTTTCTGTACTCAATCATGTGTTGAAGTTAGTGAAACACGATACTGTTTCTGTACTCAATCACATGTTGAAGTTACTGAAACACTATACTGTTTCTGTATTCAATCATGTGTTGAAGTTAGTGAAACACTACACTGTTTCTGTACTCAATCATGTGTTGACGTAAGTGAAACACAATACTGTTTCTGTACCCAATCATGTGTTGAAGTTAGTGAAACTCTATACTCTTTCTGTACTCCATCATGTGTTGAAGTTAGTGAAACACAATACTGTTTTTGTACCCAATCATGTGTTGAAGTTAGTGAAACACAATACTGCTTCTCTACTTAATCATGTGTTGAAGTTAGTGAAACACTATACTGTTTCTGTACTCAATCATGTGTTGAAGTTAGTGAAACACTAAACTGCTTCTGTACTCAATCATGTGTTGAAGTTAGTGAAACACTATACTGTTTCTGTACTCAATCATGTGTTGAATTAATGAAACTGTACTGTTTCTGTACCCAATCATGTATTGACGTAAGTGAAACACAATACTGTTTCTGTACTCAATCATGTGTTGAAGTTAGTGAAACTCTATACTGTTTCTGTACCCAATCATGTGTTGAAGTTAGTGAAACACTATACTGTTTCTGTACTCAATCATGTGTTGAAGTTAGTGAAACTCTATACTGTTTCTGTACTCCAATCATGTGTTGAAGTTAGTGAAACACTATACTGTTTCTGTACTCAATCATGTGTTGAAGTTAGTGAAACACTACACTGTTTCTGTACCAATCATGTGTTGAAGTTAGTGAAACACTAATACTGTTTCTGTACTCAATCATGTGTTGAAGTTAGTGAAACTCTATACTGTTTCTGTACCCAATCATGTGTTGAAGTTAGTGAAACTCTATACTGTTTCTGTACTCAATCATGTGTTGAAGTTAGTGAAACTCTATACTGTTTCTGTACTCAATCATGTGTTGAAGTTAGTGAAACTCTATACTGCTTCTGTACTCAATCATGTGTTGAAGTTAGTGAAACTCTATACTGTTTCTGTACTCAATCATGTGTTGAAGTTAGTGAAACTCTATGCTGTTTCTGTACCCAATCATGTGTTGAAGTTAGTGAAACTCTATACTGTTTCTGTACTCAATCATGTGTTGAAGTTAGTGAAACACGATACTGTTTCTGTACCCAATCATGTGTTGAAGTTGGTGAAACTCTATACTGCTTCTGTACTCAATCATGTGTTGAAGTTAGTGAAACACTTTACGGTTTCTATACTCAATCATGTGTTGAAGTTAGTGAAACACTATACTGTTTCTGTACTCAATCATGTGTTGAAGTTAGTGAAACACGATACTGTTTCTGTACTCAATCATGTGTTGAAGTTACTGAAACACTATACTGTTTCTGTATTCAATCATGTGTTGAAGTTAGTGAAACACTACACTGTTTCTATACTCAATCATATGTTGACGTAAATGAAACACAATATTGTTTCTGTATCCAATCATGTGTTGAAGTTAGTGAAACTCTATACTCTTTCTGTACTCCATCATGTGTTGAAGTTAGTGAAACACAATACTGTTTTTGTACCCAATTATGTGTTGAAGTTGGTGAAACTCTATACTGTTTCTGTACCCAATCATGTATTGACGTAAGTGAAACACAATACTGTTTCTGTACCCAATCATGTGTTGATGTTAGTGAAACTCTATACTGTTTCTGTACCCAATCATGTATTGACGTAAGTGAAACACAATACTGTTTCTGTACCCAATCATGTGTTAAAGTTTGTGAAACTGTTTACGGTTTCTATACTCAATCATGTGTTAAAGTTAGTGAAACACTATACTGTTTCTGTACTCAATCATGTGTTGAAGTTAGTGAAACTCTATACTGCTTCTGTACTCAATCATGTGTTGAAGTTAGTGAAACTCTATACTGCTTCTGTACTCAATCATGTCTTGAAGTTGGTGAAACTCTATACTGCTTCTGTACTCAATCATGTGTTGAAGTTAGTGAAACACAATACTGCTTCTGTACTTAATCATGTGTTGAAGTTAGTGAAACACTATACTGTTTCTGTACTCAATCATGTGTTGAAGTTAGTGAAACACTAAACTGCTTCTGTACTCAATCATGTGTTGAAGTTAGAGACACTCTTTACGGTTTCTATACTCAATCATGTGTTGAATTAATGAAACTGTACTGTTTCTGTACCCAATCATGTATTGACGTAAGTGAAACACAATACTGTTTCTGTACTTAATCATGTGTTGAAGTTAGTGAAATTCTATACTGTTTCTGTACCCAATCATGTGCTGAAGTTAGTGAAACTCTATACTGTTTATGTACTCAATCATGTGTTGAAGTTAGTGAAACACTACAATATTTCTGTACCCAATCATGTGTTGACGTAAGTGAAACACAATACTGTTTTTGTACCCAATTATGTGTTAAAGTTAGTGAAACTCTATACTGTTTCTGTACCCAATCATGTGTTGGAGTTAGTGAAACTCTATACTGTTTCTGTACCCAATCATGTGTTGAAGTTAGTGAAACTCTATACTGCTTCTGTACTCAATCATGTGTTGAAGTTAGTGAAACTCTATACTGCTTCTGTACTCAATCATGTGTTGTAGTTAGTGAAACACTGCACTGCTTCTGTACTCAATCATGTGTTGAAGTTAGTGAAACTGTTTACGGTTTCTATACTCAATCATGTGTTGACGTAAGTGAAACGCTATACTGTTTCTGTACTCAATCATGTGTTGATGTTAGTGAAACTTTATACTGTGTCTGTACTCAATCATGTGTTGAAGTTAGTGAAACACTACACTGGTTCTGTACTCAATCATGTGTTGAAGTTAGTGAAACGCTACACTGCTTCTGTACTCAATCATGTGTTGAAGTTAGTGAAACTCTATACTTTTTCTGTACCCAATCATGTGTTGAAGTTAGTGAAACTCTATACTGTTTCTGTACCCAATCATGTGTTGAAGTTAGTGAAACTCTATACTGTTTCTGTACCCAATCATGTGTTGAAGTTAGTGAAACTCTATACTGTTTCTGTACTCAATCATGTGTTGAAGTTAGTGAAACACTTTACGGTTTCTATACTCAATCATGTGTTGAAGTTAGTGAAACACTATACTGTTTCTGTACTCAATCATGTGTTGAAGTTAGTGAAACACGATACTGTTTCTGTACTCAATCATGTGTTGAAGTTAGTGAAACACTATACTGTTTCTGTACTCAATCATGTGTTGAAGTTAGTGAAACACTACACTGTTTCTATACTCAATCATATGTTGACGTAAATGAAACACAATATTGTTTCTGTACCCAATCATGTGTTGAAGTTAGTGAAACTATATACTCTTTCTGTACTCCAATCATGTGTTGAAGTTAGTGAAACACAATACTGTTTTTGTACCCAATTATGTGTTGAAGTTGGTGAAACTCTATACTGTTTCTGTACTCAATCATGTATTGACGTAAGTGAAACACAATACTGTTTCTGTACCCAATTATGTGTTGAAGTTAGTGAAACTCTATACTGTTTCTGTACCCAATCATGTATTGACGTAAGTGAAACACAATACTGTTTCTGTACCCAATCATGTGTTGAAGTTAGTAAAACTCTATACTGTTTCTGTACTCAATCATATGTTGAAGTTAGTGAAACTCTATACTGTTTCTGTACCCAATCATGTGTTGAAGTTAGTGAAACTCTATACTGTTTCTGTACTCAATCATGTGTTGAAGTTAGTGAAACTCTATACTGTTTCTGTACCCAATCATGTGTTGAAGTTAGTGAAACTCTATACTGTTTTTGTACCCAATCATGTGCTGAAGTTAGTGAAACTCTATACTGTTTATGTACTCAATCATGTGTTGAAGTTAGTGAAACACTACAATATTTCTGTACCCAATCATGTGTTGACGTAAGTGAAACACAATACTGTTTTTGTACCCAATTATGTGTTGAAGTTAGTGAAACTCTATACTCTTTCTGTACCCAATCATGTGTTGGAGTTAGTGAAACTCTATACTGTTTCTGTACTCAATCATGTGTTGAAGTTAGTGAAACTCTATACTGTTTCTGTACTCAATCATGTGTTGAAGTTAGTGAAACTCTATACTGCTTCTGTACTCAATCATGTGTTGAAGTTAGTGAAACACTATACTGCTTCTGTACTCAATCATGTGTTGAAGTTAGTGAAACTGTTTACGGTTTCTATACTCAATCATGTGTTGACGTAAGTGAAACGCTATACTGTTTCTGTACTCAATCATGTGTTGATGTTAGTGAAACTTTATACTGTTTCTGTACTCAATCATGTGTTGAAGTTAGTGAAACACTATACTGTTTCTGTACTCAATCATGTGTTGAAGTTAGTGAAACTCTATACTGTTTCTGTACTCAATCATGTGTTGAAGTTAGTGAAACACTACACTGCTTCTGTACCCAATCATGTGTTGAAGTTAGTGAAACACTACACTGTTTCTGTACTCAATCATGTGTTGAAGTTAGTGAAACTCTATACTGTTTCTGTACTCAATCATGTGTTGAAGTTAGTGAAACTCTATACTGTTTCTGTACCCAATCATGTGTTGAAGTTAGTGAAACTCTATACTGTTTCTGTACCCAATCATGTGTTGAAGTTAGTGAAACTCTATACTGTTTCTGTACTCAATCATGTGTTGAAGTTAGTGAAACTCTATACTGTTTCTGTACTCAATCATGTGTTGAAGTTAGTGAAACACTATACTGTTTCTGTACTCAATCATGTGTTGAAGTTAGTGAAACACTATACTGTTTCTGTACTCAATCATGTGTTGAAGTTAGTGAAACACTATACTGTTTCTGTACTCAATCATGTGTTGAAGTTAGTGAAACACTATACTGTTTCTATACTCAATCATGTGTTGAAGTAAGTGAAACACAATACTGTTTCTGTACCCAATCATGTGTTGAAGTTAGTGAAACTCTATACTGTTTCTGTACTCAATCATGTGTTGAAGTTAGTGAAACACAATACTGTTTCTGTACTCAATCATGTGTTGAAGTTAGTGAAACTCTATACTGTTTCTGTACTCAATCATGTGTTGAAGTTAGTGAAACTCTATACTGTTTCTGTACTCAATCATGTGTTGAAGTTAGTGAAACTCTATACTGTTTCTGTACTCAATCATGTGTTGAAGTTAGTGAAACTCTGTTTCTGTACCCAATCATGTGTTGAAGTTAGTGAAACTCTATACTGTTTCTGTACTCAATCATGTGTTGAAGTTAGTGAAACACTTTACTGTTTCTGTACTCAATCATGTGTTGAAGTTAGTGAAACACTATACTGTTTCTGTACTCAATCATGTGTTGAAGTTAGTGAAACACTATACTGTTTCTGTACTCAATCATGTGTTGATGTTAGTGAAACTCTATACTGTTTCTGTACTCAATCATGTGTTGAAGTTAGTGAAACACTATACTGTTTCTGTACTCAATCATGTGTTGAAGTTAGTGAAACACTATACTGTTTCTGTACTCAATCATGTGTTGAAGTTAGTGAAACACTATACTGTTTCTGTACTCAATCATGTGTTGAAGTTGGTGAAACTCTATACTGTTTCTGTACCCAATCATGTGTTGAAGTTAGTGAAACTCTATACTGCTTCTGTACTCAATCATGTGTTGAAGTTAGTGAAACACTATACTGTTTCTGTACTCAATCATGTGTTGAAGTTAGTGAAACACTATACTGTTTCTGTACTCAATGATGAGTTGATGTTAGTGAAACTCTATACTGTTTCTGTACTCAATCATGTGTTGAAGTTAGTGAAACACTATACTGTTTCTGTACTCAATCATGTGTTGAAGTTAGTGAAACACTATACTGTTTCTGTACTCAATCATGTGTTGATGTTAGTGAAACTCTATACTGTTTCTGTACTCAATCATGTGTTGAAGTTAGTGAAACTCTATACTGTTTCTGTACTCAATCATGTGTTGAAGTTAGTGAAACTCTATACTGTTTCTGTACTCAATCATGTGTTGAAGTTAGTGAAACTCTATACTGTTTCTGTACCCAATCATGTGTTGAAGTTAGTGAAACTCTATACTGTTTCTGTACTCAATCATGTGTTGAAGTTAGTGAAACACTATACTGTTTCTGTACCCAATCATGTGTTGAAGTTGGTGAAACTCTATACTGCTTCTGTACTCAATCATGTGTTGAAGTTAGTGAAACACTTTACTGTTTCTATACTCAATCATGTGTTGAAGTTAGTGAAACACTATACTGTTTCTGTACTCAATCATGTGTTGAAGTTAGTGAAACACTATACTGTTTCTGTACTCAATCATGTGTTGAAGTTAATGAAACACTTTACGGTTTCTATACTCAATCATGTGTTGAAGTTAGTGAAACACTACACTGTTTCTATACTCAATCATATGTTGACGTAAATGAAACACAATATTGTTTCAGTACCCAATCATGTGTTGAAGTTAGTGAAACTCTATACTCTTTCTGTACTCCATCATGTGTTGAAGTTAGTGAAACACAATACTGTTTTTGTACCCAATCATGTGTTGAAGTTGGTGAAACTCTATACTGTTTCTGTACCCAATCATGTATTGACGTAAGTGAAACACAATACTGTTTCTGTACCCAATCATGTGTTGAAGTTAGTGAAACTCTATACTGTTTCTGTACTCAATCATGTATTGACGTAAGTGAAACACAATACTGTTTCTGTACTCAATCATGTGTTGAAGTTAGTGAAACTGTTTACGGTTTCTATACTCAATCATGTGTTGAAGTTAGTGAAACACTATACTGTTTCTGTACTCAATCATGTGTTGAAGTTAGTGAAACTCTATACTGTTTCTGTACTCAATCATGTGTTGAAGTTAGTGAAACTCTATACTGCTTCTGTACTCAATCATGTGTTGAAGTTGGTGAAACTCTATACTGCTTTCTGTACTCAATCATGTGTTGAAGTTAGTGAAACACAATACTGTTTCTGTACTTAATCATGTGTTGAAGTTAGTGAAACACTATACTGTTTCTGTACTCAATCATGTGTTGAAGTTAGTGAAACACTAAACTGTTTCTGTACTCAATCATGTGTTGAAGTTAGAGACACTCTTTACGGTTTCTATACTCAATCATGTGTTGAATTAATGAAACTGTACTGTTTCTGTACCCAATCATGTATTGACGTAAGTGAAACACAATACTGTTTCTGTACTCAATCATGTGTTGAAGTTAGTGAAACTCTATACTGTTTCTGTACCCAATCATGTGCTGAAGTTAGTGAAACTCTATACTGTTTATGTACTCAATCATGTGTTGAAGTTAGTGAAACACTACAATATTTCTGTACCCAATCATGTGTTGACGTAAGTGAAACACAATACTGTTTTTGTACCCAATTATGTGTTGAAGTTAGTGAAACTCTATACTGTTTCTGTACCCAATCATGTGTTGGAGTTAGTGAAACTCTATACTGTTTCTGTACTCAATCATGTGTTGAAGTTAGTGAAACTCTATACTGCTTCTGTACTCAATCATGTGTTGAAGTTAGTGAAACTCTATACTGCTTCTGTACTCAATCATGTGTTGTAGTTAGTGAAACACTGCACTGCTTCTGTACTCAATCATGTGTTGAAGTTAGTGAAACTGTTTACGGTTTCTATACTCAATCATGTGTTGACGTAAGTGAAACGCTATACTGTTTCTGTACTCAATCATGTGTTGATGTTAGTGAAACTTTATACTACTCAATCATGTGTTGAAGTTAGTGAAACTGTACTCAATCATGTGTTGAAGTTAGTGAAACTCTATACTGTTTCTGTACTCAATCATGTGTTGAAGTTAGTGAAACTCTATACTGCTTCTGTACTCAATCATGTGTTGAAGTTAGTGAAACTCTATACTGTTTCTGTACTCAATCATGTGTTGAAGTTAG
Organism: Tachypleus tridentatus; assembly: GCF_004210375.1. Taxonomy (NCBI): domain Eukaryota; kingdom Metazoa; phylum Arthropoda; class Merostomata; order Xiphosura; family Limulidae; genus Tachypleus; species Tachypleus tridentatus. Next base: position 105,773,469 of record NC_134831.1, read on the forward strand.
TGAAACACTATACTGCTTCTGTACTCAATCATGTGTTGAAGTTAGTGAAACTCTTTACTGTTTCTGTACTCAATCATGTGTTGAAGTTAGTGAAACACTATACTGTTTCTGTACTCAATCATGTGTTGATGTTAGTGAAACTTTATACTGTGTCTGTACTCAATCATGTGTTGAAGTTAGTGAAACACTATACTGTTTCTGTACTCAATCATGTGTTGATGTTAGTGAAACTTTATACTGTGTCTGTACTCAATCATGTGTTGAAGTTAGTGAAACTCTACACTGGTTCTGTACTCAATCATGTGTTGAAGTTAGTGAAACGCTACACTGCTTCTGTACTCAATCATGTGTTGAAGTTAGTGAAACTCTATACTGTTTCTGTACCCAATCATGTGTTGAAGTTAGTGAAACTCTATACTGTTTCTGTACCCAATCATGTGTTGAAGTTAGTGAAACTCTATACTGTTTCTGTACCCAATCATGTGTTGAAGTTGGTGAAACTCTATACTGCTTCTGTACTCAATCATGTGTTGAAGTTAGTGAAACTCTATACTGTTTCTGTACTCAATCATGTGTTGAAGTTAGTGAAACACTATACTGTTTCTGTACTCAATCATGTGTTGAAGTTAGTGAAACACTATACTGTTTCTGTACTCAATCATGTGTTGAAGTTAGTGAAACACTATACTGTTTCTGTATTCAATCATGTGTTGAAGTTAGTGAAACACTACACTGTTTCTATACTCAATCATGTGTTGACGTAAGTGAAACACAATACTGTTTCTGTACCCAATCATGTGTTGAAGTTAGTGAAACTCTATACTGTTTCTGTACTCAATCATGTGTTGAAGTTAGTGAAACACAATACTGTTTCTGTACCCAATCATGTGTTGAAGTTAGTGAAACTCTATACTGTTTCTGTACTCAATCATGTGTTGAAGTAAGTGAAACACTATACTGTTTCTGTACCCAATCATGTGTTGAAGTTAGTGAAACTCTATACTGTTTCTGTACTCAATCATGTGTTGAAGTTAGTGAAACTCTATACTGTTTCTGTACTCAATCATGTGTTGAAGTTAGTGAAACTCTATACTGTTTCTGTACTCAATCATGTGTTGAAGTTAGTGAAACTCTATACTGTTTCTGTACTCAATCATGTGTTGAAGTTAGTGAAACTCTATACTGTTTCTGTACTCAATCATGTGTTGAAGTTAGTGAAACTCTATACTGTTTCTGTACTCAATCATGTGTTGAAGTTAGTGAAACACTATACTGCTTCTGTACTCAATCATGTGTTGAAGTTAGTGAAACACTACACTGTTTCTGTACTCAATCATGTGTTGAAGTTAGTGAAACACTATACTGTTTCTGTACTCAATCATGTGTTGATGTTAGTGAAACTCTATACTGTTTCTGTACTCAATCATGTGTTGAAGTTAGTGAAACACTATACTGTTTCTGTACTCAATCATGTGTTGAAGTTAGTGAAACACTATACTGTTTCTGTACTCAATCATGTGTTGAAGTTAGTGAAACTCTATACTGTTTCTGTACTCAATCATGTGTTGAAGTTAGTGAAACTCTATACTGTTTCTGTACCCAATCATGTGTTGAAGTTAGTGAAACTCTATACTGTTTCTGTACTCAATCATGTGTTGAAGTTAGTGAAACACTATACTGTTTCTGTACTCAATCATGTGTTGAAGTTAGTGAAACACTACACTGTTTCTGTACTCAATCATGTGTTGAAGTTGATGAAACTCTATACTGTTTCTGTACTCAATCATGTGTTGAAGTTAGTGAAACACTATACTGTTTCTGTACCCAATCATGTGTTGAAGTTAGTGAAACACTATACTGTTTCTGTACTCAATCATGTCTTGAAGTTGGTGAAACTCTATACTGTTTCTGTACTCAATCATGTGTTGAAGTTAGTGAAACTCTATACTGTTTCTGTACCCAATCATGTGTTGAAGTTAGTGAAACTCTATACTGTTTCTGTACCCAATCATGTGTTGAAGTTAGTGAAACTCTATACTGTTTCTGTACCCAATCATGTGTTGAAGTTAGTGAAACTCTATACTGTTTCTGTACTCAATCATGTGTTGAAGTTAGTGAAACACGATACTGTTTCTGTACCCAATCATGTGTTGAAGTTGGTGAAACTCTATACTGCTTCTGTACTCAATCATGTGTTGAAGTTAGTGAAACACTTTACGGTTTCTATACTCAATCATGTGTTGAAGTTAGTGAAACACTATACTGTTTCTGTACTCAATCATGTGTTGAAGTTAGTGAAACACGATACTGTTTCTGTACTCAATCACATGTTGAAGTTACTGAAACACTATACTGTTTCTGTATTCAATCATGTGTTGAAGTTAGTGAAACACTACACTGTTTCTATACTCAATCATATGTTGACGTAAATGAAACACAATATTGTTTCTGTATCCAATCATGTGTTGAAGTTAGTGAAACTCTATACTCTTTCTGTACTCCATCATGTGTTGAAGTTAGTGAAACACAATACTGTTTCTGTACCCAATCATGTGTTGAAGTTAGTGAAACTCTATACTGTTTCTGTACCCAATCATGTATTGACGTAAGTGAAACACAATACTGTTTCTGTACCAATCATGTGTTAAAGTTAGTGAAACTCTATACTGTTTCTGTACTCAATCATGTCTTGAAGTTAGTGAAACACTATACTGTTTCTGTACCCAATCATGTGTTGAAGTTAGTGAAACTGTTTACGGTTTCTATACTCAATCATGTGTTAAAGTTAGTGAAACACTATACTGTTTCTGTACTCAATCATGTGTTGAAGTTAGTGAAACTCTATACTGCTTCTGTACTCAATCATGTGTTGAAGTTAGTGAAACTCTATACTGCTTCTGTACTCAATCATGTCTTGAAGTTGGTGAAACTCTATACTGCTTCTGTACTCAATCATGTGTTGAAGTTAGTGAAACACAATACTGCTTCTGTACTTAATCATGTGTTGAAGTTAGTGAAACACTATACTGTTTCTGTACTCGATCATGTGTTAAAGTTAGTGAAACACTAAACTGTTTCTGTACTCAATCATGTGTTGAAGTTAGAGACACTCTTTACGGTTTCTATACTCAATCATGTGTTGAATTAATGAAACTGTACTGTTTCTGTACCCAATCATGTATTGACGTAAGTGAAACACAATACTGTTTCTGTACTCAATCATGTGTTGAAGTTAGTGAAACTCTATACTGTTTCTGTACCCAATCATGTGTTGAAGTTAGTGAAACTCTATACTGTTTATGTACTCAATCATGTGTTGAAGTTAGTGAAACACTACAATATTTCTGTACCCAATCATGTGTTGACGTAAGTGAAACACAATACTGTTTTGTACCCAATTATGTGTTGAAGTTAGTGAAACTCTATACTGTTTCTGTACCCAATCATGTGTTGGAGTTAGTGAAACTCTATACTGTTTCTGTACTCAATCATGTGTTGAAGTTAGTGAAACTCTATACTGCTTCTGTACTCAATCATGTGTTGAAGTTAGTGAAACTCTATACTGCTTCTGTACTCAATCATGTGTTGTAGTTAGTGAAACACTGCACTGCTTCTGTACTCAATCATGTGTTGAAGTTAGTGAAACTCTATGCTGTTTCTGTACTCAATCATGTGTTGAAGTTAGTGAAACGCTATACTGTTTCTGTACTCAATCATGTGTTGATGTTAGTGAAACTTTATACTGTTTCTGTACTCAATCATGTGTTGAAGTTAGTGAAACACTACACTGGTTCTGTACTCAATCATGTGTTGAAGTTAGTGAAACGCTACACTGCTTCTGTACTCAATCATGTGTTGAAGTTAGTGAAACTCTATACTTTTCTGTACTCAATCATGTGTTGAAGTTAGTGAAACACTATACTGTTTCTGTACTCAATCATGTGTTGAAGTTAGTGAAACTCTATACTGTTTCTGTACTCAATCATGTGTTGAAGTTAGTGAAACACTATACTGTTTCTGTACTCAATCATGTGTTGAAGTTAGTGAAACACTATACTGTTTCTGTACTCAATCATGTGTTGAAGTTAGTGAAACACTATACTGTTTCTGTACTCAATCATGTGTTGAAGTTAGTGAAACACTATACTGTTTCTGTACTCAATCATGTGTTGAAGTTAGTGAAACACTATACTGTTTCTGTACCCAATCATGTGTTGAAGTTAGTGAAACTCTATACTGTTTCTGTACTCAATCATGTGTTGAAGTTAGTGAAACACTATACTGTTTCTGTACTGTGTTGAAGTTAGTGAAACTCTATACTGTTTCTGTACTCAATCATGTGTTGAAGTTAGTGAAACTCTATACTGTTTCTGTACTCAATCATGTGTTGAAGTTAGTGAAACTCTATACTGTTTCTGTACTCAATCATGTGTTGAAGTTAGTGAAACACTATACTGTTTCTGTACTCAATCATGTGTTGAAGTTAGTGAAACTCTATACTGCTTCTGTACTCAATCATATGTTGAAGTTAGTGAAACTCTATACTGTTTCTGTACCCAATCATGTGTTGAAGTTAGTGAAACTCTATACTGTTTTTGTACCCAATCATGTGTTGAAGTTAGTGAAACTCTATACTGTTTATGTACTCAATCATGTGTTGAAGTTAGTGAAACACTATACTGTTTCTGTACTCAATCATGTGTTGAAGTTAGTGAAACACTATACTGTTTCTGTACCCAATCATGTGTTGAAGTTAGTGAAACTCTATACTGTTTCTGTACCCAATCATGTGTTGAAGTTAGTGAAACTCTATACTGTTTCTGTACTCAATCATGTGTTGAAGTTAGTGATACTCTATACTGCTTCTGTACTCAATCATGTGTTGAAGTTAGTGAAACTCTATACTGCTTCTGTACTCAATCATGTGTTGAAGTTAGTGAAACACTATACTGTTTCTGTACTCAATCATGTGTTGAAGTTAGTGAAACTCTATACTGTTTCTGTACTCAATCATGTGTTGAAGTTAGTGAAACTCTATACTGTTTCTGTACTCAATCATGTGTTGAAGTTAGTGAAACTTATACTGTTTCTGTACTCAATCATGTGTTGAAGTTAGTGAAACACTATACTGTTTCTGTACTCAATCATGTGTTGAAGTTAGTGAAACTCTATACTGTGTTTGTACTCAATCATGTCTTGAAGTTGGTGAAACTCTATACTGCTTCTGTACTCAATCATGTGTTGAAGTTAGTGAAACACTACACTGCTTCTGTACTCAATCATGTGTTGAAGTTAGTGAAACTCTATACTGTTTCTGTACCCAATCATGTGTTGAAGTTAGTGAAACTCTATACTGTTTCTGTACCCAATCATGTGTTGAAGTTAGTGAAACTCTATACTGTTTCTGTACCCAATCATGTGTTGAAGTTAGTGAAACTCTATACTGTTTCTGTACCCAATCATGTGTTGAAGTTAGTGAAACTCTATACTGTTTCTGTACTCAATCATGTGTTGAAGTTAGTGAAACACTATACTGTTTCTGTACTCAATCATGTGTTGAAGTTAGTGAAACACTATACTGTTTCTGTACTCAATCATGTGTTGAAGTTAGTGAAACACTATACTGTTTCTGTATTCAATCATGTGTTGAAGTTAGTGAAACACTACACTGTTTCTATACTCAATCATGTGTTGACGTAAGTGAAACACAATATTGTTTCTGTACCCAATCATGTGTTGAAGTTAGTGAAACTCTATACTCTTTCTGTACTCAATCATGTGTTGAAGTTAGTGAAACACAATACTGTTTTTGTACCCAATCATGTGTTGAAGTTGGTGAAACTCTATACTGTTTCTGTACCCAATCATGTATTGACGTAAGTGAAACACAATACTGTTTCTGTACCCAATCATGTGTTGAAGTTAGTGAAACTCTATACTGTTTCTGTACCCAATCATGTATTGACGTAAGTGAAACACAATACTGTTTCTGTACCCAATCATGTGTTGAAGTTAGTGAAACTCTATACTGTTTCTGTACTCAATCATGTGTTGAAGTTAGTGAAACTCTATACTGTTTCTGTACTCAATCATGTGTTGAAGTTAGTGAAACTCTATACTGTTTCTGTACTCAATCATGTGTTGAAGTTAGTGAAACTCTATACTGTTTCTGTACTCAATCATGTGTTGAAGTTAGTGAAACTCTATACTGTTTCTGTACTCAATCATGTGTTGAAGTTAGTGAAACACTATACTGTTTCTGTACTCAATCATGTGTTGAAGTTAGTGAAACACTATACTGTTTCTGTACTCAATCATGTGTTGATGTTAGTGAAACTCTATACTGTTTCTGTACTCAATCATGTGTTGAAGTTAGTGAAACACTATACTGTTTCTGTACTCAATCATGTGTTGAAGTTAGTGAAACACTATACTGTTTCTGTACTCAATCATGTGTTGAAGTTAGTGAAACACTATACTGTTTCTGTACTCAATCATGTGTTGAAGTTAGTGAAACTCTATACTGTTTCTGTACCCAATCATGTGTTGAAGTTAGTGAAACTCTATACTGTTTCTGTACTTAATCATGTGTTGAAGTTAGTGAAACACTTTACTGTTTCTGTACTCAATCATGTGTTGAAGTTAGTGAAACACTATACTGTTTCTGTACTCAATCATGTGTTGAACTTAGTGAAACTCTATACTGTTTCTGTACTCAATCATGTGTTGAAGTTAGTGAAACACTACACTGTTTCTGTACCCAATCATGTGTTGAAGTTAGTGAAACACTATACTGTTTCTGTACTCAATCATGTGTTTAACTTAGTGAAACTCTATACTGTTTCTGTACTCAATCATGTGTTGAAGTTAGTGAAACTCTATACTGTTTCTGTACCCAATCATGTGTTGAAGTTAGTGAAACTCTATACTGTTTCTGTACCCAATCATGTGTTGAAGTTAGTGAAACTCTATACTGTTTCTGTACCCAATCATGTGTTGAAGTTAGTGAAACTCTATACTGTTTCTGTACTCAATCATGTGTTGAAGTTAGTGAAACTCTATACTGTTTCTGTACCCAATCATGTGTTGAAGTTAGTGAAACTCTATACTGTTTCTGTACTCAATCATGTGTTGAAGTTAGTGAAACTCTATACTGTTTCTGTACTCAATCATGTGTTGAAGTTAGTGAAACTCTATACTGTTTCTGTACTCAATCATGTGTTGAAGTTAGTGAAACTGTATACTGTTTCTGTACTCAATCATGTGTTGAAGTTAGTGAAACACTATACTGTTTCTGTACTCAATCATGTGTTGAAGTTAGTGAAACTCTATACTGTTTCTGTACTCAATCATGTGTTGAAGTTAGTGAAACTCTATACTGTTTCTGTACTCAATCATGTGTTGAAGTTAGTGAAACACTATACTGTTTCTGTACTCAATCATGTGTTGAAGTTAGTGAAACTCTATACTGTTTCTGTACTCAATCATGTGTTGAAGTTAGTGAAACACTATACTGTTTCTGTACCCAATCATGTGTTGAAGTTAGTGAAACTCTATACTGTTTCTGTACTCAATCATGTGTTGAAGTTAGTGAAACACTATACTGTTTCTGTACCCAATCATGTGTTGAAGTTAGTGAAACACTATACTGTTTCTGTACTCAATCATGTGTTGAAGTTAGTGAAACACTATACTGTTTCTGTACTCAATCATGTGTTGAAGTTAGTGAAACACTATACTGTTTCTGTACTCAATCATGTGTTGAAGTTAGTGAAACACTATACTGTTTCTGTACTCAATCATGTGTTGAAGTTAGTGAAACACTATACTGTTTCTGTACTCAATCATGTGTTGAAGTTAGTGAAACTCTATACTGTTTCTGTACTCAATCATGTGTTGAAGTTAGTGAAACACTATACTGTTTCTGTACCCAATCATGTGTTGAAGTTAGTGAAACACATACTGTTTCTGTACTGTGTTGAAGTTAGTGAAACACTATACTGTTTCTGTACTCAATCATGTGTTGAAGTTAGTGAAACACTAAACTGTTTCTGTACTCAATCATGTGTTGAAGTTAGTGAAACTGTTTCTGTACTCAATCATGTGTTGAATTAATGAAACTGTACTGTTTCTGTACCCAATCATGTGTTGACGTTTACTGTTTCTGTACTCAATCATGTGTTGAAGTTAGTGAAACTCTATACTGTTTCTGTACCCAATCATGTGTTGAAGTTAGTGAAACTCTATACTGTTTCTGTACTCAATCATGTGTTGAAGTTAGTGAAACACTACACTGTTTCTGTACCCAATCATGTGTTGACGTAAGTGAAACACAATACTGTTTCTGTACTCAATCATGTGTTGAAGTTAGTGAAACTCTATAATGTTTCTGTACCCAATCATGTGTTGAAGTTAGTCAAACTCTATACTGTTTCTGTACTCAATCATGTGTTGAAGTTAGTGAAACTCTATACTGTTTCTGTACTCAATCATGTGTTGAAGTTAGTGAAACTCTATACTGTTTCTGTACTCAATCATGTGTTGAAGTTAGTGAAACACTATACTGTTTCTGTACTCAATCATGTGTTGAAGTTAGTGAAACTCTATACTGTTTCTGTACTCAATCATGTGTTGAAGTTAGTGAAACACTATACTGTTTCTGTACTCAATCATGTGTTGAAGTTAGTGAAACTCTATACTGTTTCTGTACTCAATCATGTGTTGAAGTTAGTGAAACACTATACTGTTTCTGTACTCAATCATGTGTTGAAGTTAGTGAAACTCTATACTGTTTCTGTACTCAATCATGTGTTGAAGTTAGTGAAACTCTATACTGTTTCTGTACTCAATCATGTGTTGTAGTTAGTGAAACTCTATACTGCTTCTGTACTCAATCATGTGTTGAAGTTAGTGAAACTCTATACTGTTTCTGTACCCAATCATGTGTTGAAGTTAGTGAAACTCTATACTGTTTCTGTACTCAATCATGTGTTGAAGTTAGTGAAACACTATACTGTTTCTGTACCCAATCATGTGTTGAAGTTAGTGAAACTCTATACTGCTTCTGTACTCAATCATGTGTTGAAGTTAGTGAAACACTTTACTGTTTCTATACTCAATCATGTGTTGAAGTTAGTGAAACACTATACTGTTTCTGTACTCAATCATGTGTTGAAGTTAGTGAAACACGATACTGTTTCTGTACTCAATCACATGTTGAAGTTACTGAAACACTATACTGTTTCTGTATTCAATCATGTGTTGAAGTTAGTGAAACACTACACTGTTTCTATACTCAATCATATGTTGACGTAAATGAAACACAATATTGTTTCTGTACCCAATCATGTGTTGAAGTTAGTGAAACTCTATACTCTTTCTGTACTCCATCATGTGTTGAAGTTAGTGAAACACAATACTGTTTTTGTACCCAATCATGTGTTGAAGTTGGTGAAACTCTATACTGTTTCTGTACCCAATCATGTATTGACGTAAGTGAAACACAATACTGTTTCTGTACCCAATCATGTGTTGAAGTTAGTGAAACTCTATACTGTTTCTGTACCCAATCATGTATTGACGTAAGTGAAACACAATACTGTTTCTGTACCCAATCATGTGTTAAAGTTTGTGAAACTGTTTACTGTTTCTGTACTCAATCATGTGTTGAAGTTAGTGAAACACTATACTGTTTCTGTACTCAATCATGTGTTGAAGTTAGTGAAACTCTATACTGCTTCTGTACTCAATCATGTGTTGAAGTTAGTGAAACTCTATACTGCTTCTGTACTCAATCATGTGTTGAAGTTGGTGAAACTCTATACTGCTTCTGTACTCAATCATGTGTTGAAGTTAGTGAAACACAATACTGCTTCTGTACTTAATCATGTGTTGAAGTTAGTGAAACACTATACTGTTTCTGTACTCAATCATGTGTTGAAGTTAGTGAAACACTAAACTGCTTCTGTACTCAATCATGTGTTGAAGTTAGAGACACTCTTTACGGTTTCTATACTCAATCATGTGTTGAATTAATGAAACTGTACTGTTTCTGTACCCAATCATGTATTGACGTAAGTGAAACACAATACTGTTTCTGTACTCAATCATGTGTTGAAGTTAGTGAAACTCTATACTGTTTCTGTACCCAATCATGTGCTGAAGTTAGTGAAACTCTATACTGTTTATGTACTCAATCATGTGTTGAAGTTAGTGAAACACTACAATATTTCTGTACCCAATCATGTGTTGACGTAAGTGAAACACAATACTGTTTTGTACCCAATTATGTGTTGAAGTTAGTGAAACTCTATACTGTTTCTGTACCCAATCATGTGTTGGAGTTAGTGAAACTCTATACTGTTTCTGTACTCAATCATGTGTTGAAGTTAGTGAAACTCTATACTGCTTCTGTACTCAATCATGTGTTGAAGTTAGTGAAACTCTATACTGCTTCTGTACTCAATCATGTGTTGTAGTTAGTGAAACACTGCACTGCTTCTGTACTCAATCATGTGTTGAAGTTAGTGAAACTGTTTACGGTTTCTATACTCAATCATGTGTTGACGTAAGTGAAACGCTATACTGTTTCTGTACTCAATCATGTGTTGATGTTAGTGAAACTTTATACTGTGTCTGTACTCAATCATGTGTTGAAGTTAGTGAAACACTATACTGTTTCTGTACTCAATCATGTGTTGAAGTTAGTGAAACGCTACACTGCTTCTGTACTCAATCATGTGTTGAAGTTAGTGAAACTCTATACTTTTCTGTACCCAATCATGTGTTGAAGTTAGTGAAACTCTATACTGTTTCTGTACTCAATCATGTGTTGAAGTTAGTGAAACTCTATACTGTTTCTGTACCCAATCATGTGTTGAAGTTAGTGAAACTCTATACTGTTTCTGTACTCAATCATGTGTTGAAGTTAGTGAAACTCTATACTGTTTCTGTACTCAATCATGTGTTGAAGTTAGTGAAACACGATACTGTTTCTGTACCCAATCATGTGTTGAAGTTGGTGAAACTCTATACTGCTTCTGTACTCAATCATGTGTTGAAGTTAGTGAAACACTTTACTGTTTCTATACTCAATCATGTGTTGAAGTTAGTGAAACACTATACTGTTTCTGTACTCAATCATGTGTTGAAGTTAGTGAAACACTATACTGTTTCTGTACTCAATCATGTGTTGAAGTTACTGAAACACTATACTGTTTCTGTATTCAATCATGTGTTGAAGTTAGTGAAACACTACACTGTTTCTATACTCAATCATATGTTGACGTAAATGAAACACAATATTGTTTCTGTACCCAATCATGTGTTGAAGTTAGTGAAACTCTATACTCTTTCTGTACTCCATCATGTGTTGAAGTTAGTGAAACACAATACTGTTTTTGTACCCAATTATGTGTTGAAGTTGGTGAAACTCTATACTGTTTCTGTACCCAATCATGTATTGACGTAAGTGAAACACAATACTGTTTCTGTACCCAATCATGTGTTGAAGTTAGTGAAACTCTATACTGTTTCTGTACCCAATCATGTATTGACGTAAGTGAAACACAATACTGTTTCTGTACCCAATCATGTGTTGAAGTTAGTGAAACTCTATACTGTTTCTGTACTCAATCATGTGTTGAAGTTAGTGAAACTCTATACTGTTTCTGTACCCAATCATGTGTTGAAGTTAGTGAAACTCTATACTGTTTTTGTACTCAATCATGTGTTGAAGTTAGTGAAACTCTATACTGCTTTTGTACCCAATCATGTGTTGAAGTTAGTGAAACTCTATACTGCTTCTGTAGTTAATCATGTGATGAAGTTAGTGAAACACTATACTGTTTCTGTACTCAATCATGTGTTGAAGTTAGTGAAACACTATACTGTTTCTGTACTCAATCATGTGTTGAAGTTAGTGAAACACTATACTGTTTCTGTACTCAATCATGTGTTGATGTTAGTGAAACTCTATACTGTTTCTGTACTCAATCATGTGTTGAAGTTAGTGAAACACAATACTGTTTCTGTACTCAATCATGTGTTGAAGTTAGTGAAACACTATACTGTTTCTGTACTCAATCATGTGATGAAGTTAGTGAAACACTATACTGTTTCTGTACTCAATCATGTGTTGAAGTTAGTGAAACTCTATACTGTTTCTGTACTCAATCATGTGTTGAAGTTAGTGAAACTCTATACTGTTTCTGTACTCAATCATGTGTTGAAGTTAGTGAAACACTATACTGTTTCTGTACTCAATCATGTGTTGAAGTTAGTGAAACACTATACTGTTTCTGTACTCAATCATGTGTTGAAGTTAGTGAAACTCTATACTGTTTCTGTACTCAATCATGTGTTGAAGTTAGTGAAACTCTATACTGTTTCTGTACTCAATCATGTGTTGAAGTTAGTGAAACTCTATACTGTTTCTGTACTCAATCATGTGTTGAAGTTAGTGAAACTCTATACTGTTTCTGTACTCAATCATGTGTTGAAGTTAGTGAAACACTATACTGTTTCTGTACTCAATCATGTGTTGAAGTTAGTGAAACTCTATACTGTTTCTGTACTCAATCATGTGTTGAAGTTAGTGAAACTCTATACTGTTTCTGTACTCAATCATGTGTTGAAGTTAGTGAAACACTATACTGTTTCTGTACTCAATCATGTGTTGAAGTTAGTGAAACTCTATACTGTTTCTGTACTCAATCATGTGTTGAAGTTAGTGAAACTCTATACTGTTTCTGTACCCAATCATGTGTTGAAGTTAGTGAAACTCTATACTGTTTCTGTACTCAATCATGTGTTGAAGTTAGTGAAACACTATACTGTTTCTGTACTCAATCATGTGTTGAAGTTAGTGAAACACTATACTGTTTCTGTACTCAATCATGTGTTGAAGTTAGTGAAACTCTATACTGTTTCTGTACTCAATCATGTGTTGAAGTTAGTGAAACACTATACTGTTTCTGTACTCAATCATGTGTTGAAGTTAGTGAAACACTATACTGTTTCTGTACTCAATCATGTGTTGAAGTTAGTGAAACTCTATACTGTTTCTGTACTCAATCATGTGTTGAAGTTAGTGAAACTCTATACTGTTTCTGTACCCAATCATGTGTTGAAGTTAGTGAAACTCTATACTGTTTCTGTACTCAATCATGTGTTGAAGTTAGTGAAACTCTATACTGTTTCTGTACCCAATCATGTGTTGAAGTTAGTGAAACTCTATACTGTTTCTGTACTCAATCATGTGTTGAAGTTAGTGAAACTCTATACTGTTTCTGTACCCAATCATGTGTTGAAGTTAGTGAAACTCTATACTGTTTCTGTACTCAATCATGTGTTGAAGTTAGTGAAACTCTATACTGTTTCTGTACTCAATCATGTGTTGAAGTTAGTGAAACTCTATACTGTTTCTGTACTCAATCATGTGTTGAAGTTAGTGAAACTCTATACTGTTTCTGTACTCAATCATGTGTTGAAGTTAGTGAAACACTATACTGTTTCTGTACTCAATCATGTGTTGAAGTTAGTGAAACTCTATACTGTTTCTGTACTCAATCATGTGTTGAAGTTAGTGAAACACTATACTGTTTCTGTACTCAATCATGTGTTGAAGTTAGTGAAACACTATACTGTTTCTGTACTCAATCATGTGTTGAAGTTAGTGAAACACTATACTGTTTCTGTACTCAATCATGTGTTGAAGTTAGTGAAACACTATACTGTTTCTGTACTCAATCATGTGTTGAAGTTAGTGAAACACTATACTGTTTCTGTACTCAATCATGTGTTGAAGTTAGTGAAACACTATACTGTTTCTGTACCCAATCATGTGTTGAAGTTAGTGAAACTCTATACTGTTTCTGTACTCAATCATGTGTTGAAGTTAGTGAAACACTACACTGTTTCTGTACCCAATCATGTATTGACGAAAGTGAAACACAATACTGTTTCTGTACTCAATCATGTGTTGAAGTTAGTGAAACACTATACTGTTTCTGTACTCAATCATGTGTTGAAGTTAGTGAAACACTATACTGTTTCTGTACTCAATCATGTGTTGAAGTTAGTGAAACTCTATACTGTTTCTGTACTCAATCATGTGTTGAAGTTAGTGAAACTCTATACTGTTTCTGTACCCAATCATGTGTTGAAGTTAGTGAAACACTATACTGTTTCTGTACTCAATCATGTGTTGAAGTTAGTGAAACTCTATACTGTTTCTGTACCCAATCATGTGCTGAAGTTAGTGAAACTCTATACTGTTTATGTACTCAATCATGTGTTGAAGTTAGTGAAACACAATACTGTTTCTGTACTCCAATCATGTGTTGAAGTTAGTGAAACTCTATACTGTTTCTGTACCCAATCATGTGTTGAAGTTAGTGAAACTCTATACTGTTTCTGTACTCAATCATGTGTTGAAGTTAGTGAAACTCTATACTGTTTCTGTACTCAATCATGTGTTGAAGTTAGTGAAACTCTATACTGTTTCTGTACTCAATCATGTGTTGAAGTTAGTGAAACACTATACTGTTTCTGTACTCAATCATGTGTTGAAGTTAGTGAAACTCTATACTGTTTCTGTACTCAATCATGTGTTGAAGTTAGTGAAACACTATACTGTTTCTGTACTCAATCATGTGTTGAAGTTAGTGAAACTTTATACTGTTTCTGTACTCAATCATGTGTTGAAGTTAGTGAAACACTATACTGTTTCTGTACTCAATCATGTGTTGAAGTTAGTGAAACACTATACTGTTTCTGTACTCAATCATGTGTTGAAGTTAGTGAAACTCTATACTGTTTCTGTACTCAATCATGTGTTGAAGTTAGTGAAACTCTATACTGTTTCTGTACTCAATCATGTGTTGAAGTTAGTGAAACTCTATACTGTTTCTGTACTCAATCATGTGTTGAAGTTAGTGAAACTCTATACTGTTTCTGTACTCAATCATGTGTTGAAGTTAGTGAAACTCTATACTGTTTCTGTACTCAATCATGTGTTGAAGTTAGTGAAACACTATACTGTTTCTGTACTCAATCATGTGTTGAAGTTAGTGAAACACTATACTGTTTCTGTACTCAATCATGTGTTGAAGTTAGTGAAACACTATACTGTTTCTGTACTCAATCATGTGTTGAAGTTAGTGAAACTCTATACTGTTTCTGTACTCAATCATGTGTTGAAGTTAGTGAAACTCTATACTGTTTCTGTACTCAATCATGTGTTGAAGTTAGTGAAACACTATACTGTTTCTGTACTCAATCATGTGTTGAAGTTAGTGAAACTCTATACTGTTTCTGTACCCAATCATGTGTTGAAGTTAGTGAAACTCTATACTGTTTCTGTACTCAATCATGTGTTGAAGTTAGTGAAACACTATACTGTTTCTGTACCCAATCATGTGTTGAAGTTAGTGAAACACTATACTGTTTCTGTACCCAATCATGTGTTGAAGTTAGTGAAACTCTATACTGTTTCTGTACCCAATCATGTGTTGAAGTTAGTGAAACACTATACTGTTTCTGTACTCAATCATGTGTTGAAGTTAGTGAAACTCTATACTGTTTCTGTACTCAATCATGTGTTGAAGTTAGTGAAACTCTATACTGTTTCTGTACTCAATCATGTGTTGAAGTTAGTGAAACTCTATACTGTTTCTGTACTCAATCATGTGTTGAAGTTAGTGAAACACTATACTGTTTCTGTACTCAATCACTCAATCATGTGTTGAAGTTAGTGAAACTCTATACTGTTTCTGTACTCAATCATGTGTTGAAGTTAGTGAAACTCTATACTGTTTCTGTACTCAATCATGTGTTGAAGTTAGTGAAACTCTATACTGTTTCTGTACTCAATCATGTGTTGAAGTTAGTGAAACTCTATACTGTTTCTGTACTCAATCATGTGTTGAAGTTAGTGAAACTCTATACTGTTTCTGTACTCAATCATGTGTTGAAGTTAGTGAAACTCTATACTGTTTCTGTACTCAATCATGTGTTGAAGTTAGTGAAACACTATACTGTTTCTGTACTCAATCATGTGTTGAAGTTAGTGAAACTCTATACTGTTTCTGTACTCAATCATGTGTTGAAGTTAGTGAAACACTATACTGTTTCTGTACTCAATCATGTGTTGAAGTTAGTGAAACACTATACTGTTTCTGTACTCAATCATGTGTTGAAGTTAGTGAAACACTATACTGTTTCTGTACTCAATCATGTGTTGAAGTTAGTGAAACACTATACTGTTTCTGTACTCAATCATGTGTTGAAGTTAGTGAAACACTATACTGTTTCTGTACTCAATCATGTGTTGAAGTTAGTGAAACTCTATACTGTTTCTGTACTCAATCATGTGTTGAAGTTAGTGAAACTCTATACTGTTTCTGTACCCAATCATGTGTTGAAGTTAGTGAAACTCTATACTGTTTCTGTACTCAATCATGTGTTGAAGTTAGTGAAACACTATACTGTTTCTGTACTCAATCATGTGTTGAAGTTAGTGAAACACTATACTGTTTCTGTACTCAATCATGTGTTGAAGTTAGTGAAACACTATACTGTTTCTGTACTCAATCATGTGTTGAAGTTAGTGAAACTCTATACTGTTTCTGTACTCAATCATGTGTTGAAGTTAGTGAAACACTATACTGTTTCTGTACTCAATCATGTGTTGAAGTTAGTGAAACTCTATACTGTTTCTGTACTCAATCATGTGTTGAAGTTAGTGAAACTCTATACTGTTTCTGTACTCAATCATGTGTTGAAGTTAGTGAAACTCTATACTGTTTCTGTACTCAATCATGTGTTGAAGTTAGTGAAACACTATACTGTTTCTGTACTCAATCATGTGTTGAAGTTAGTGAAACACTATACTGTTTCTGTACTCAATCATGTGTTGAAGTTAGTGAAACTCTATACTGTTTCTGTACCCAATCATGTGTTGAAGTTAGTGAAACTCTATACTGTTTCTGTACCCAATCATGTGTTGAAGTTAGTGAAACTCTATACTGTTTCTGTACTCAATCATGTGTTGAAGTTAGTGAAACTCTATACTGTTTCTGTACTCAATCATGTGTTGAAGTTAGTGAAACTCTATACTGTTTCTGTACTCAATCATGTGTTGAAGTTAGTGAAACACTATACTGTTTCTGTACTCAATCATGTGTTGAAGTTAGTGAAACTCTATACTGTTTCTGTACTCAATCATGTGTTGAAGTTAGTGAAACACTATACTGTTTCTGTACTCAATCATGTGTTGAAGTTAGTGAAACACTATACTGTTTCTGTACTCAATCATGTGTTGAAGTTAGTGAAACACTATACTGTTTCTGTACTCAATCATGTGTTGAAGTTAGTGAAACACTATACTGTTTCTGTATTCAATCATGTGTTGAAGTTAGTGAAACACTACACTGTTTCTATACTCAATCATGTGTTGAAGTAAATGAAACACAATATTGTTTCTGTACCCAATCATGTGTTGAAGTTAGTGAAACTCTATACTCTTTCTGTACTCCATCATGTGTTGAAGTTAGTGAAACACAATACTGTTTTGTACCCAATCATGTGTTGAAGTTAGTGAAACTCTATACTGTTTCTGTACCCAATCATGTGTTGAAGTAAGTGAAACACAATACTGTTTCTGTACCCAATCATGTGTTGAAGTTAGTGAAACTCTATACTGTTTCTGTACCCAATCATGTGTTGACGTAAGTGAAACACAATACTGTTTCTGTACCCAATCATGTGTTGAAGTTAGTAAAACTCTATACTGTTTCTGTACTCAATCATGTGTTGAAGTTAGTGAAACTCTATACTGTTTCTGTACCCAATCATGTGTTGAAGTTAGTGAAACTCTATACTGTTTCTGTACTCAATCATGTGTTGAAGTTAGTGAAACTCTATACTGTTTCTGTACTCAATCATGTGTTGAAGTTAGTGAAACTCTATACTGTTTCTGTACTCAATCATGTGTTGAAGTTAGTGAAACACTATACTGTTTCTGTACTCAATCATGTGTTGAAGTTAGTGAAACACTATACTGTTTCTGTACTCAATCATGTGTTGAAGTTAGTGAAACACTATACTGTTTCTGTACTCAATCATGTGTTGAAGTTAGTGAAACTCTATACTGTTTCTGTACTCAATCATGTGTTGAAGTTAGTGAAACACTATACTGTTTCTGTACTCAATCATGTGTTGAAGTTAGTGAAACACTATACTGTTTCTGTACTCAATCATGTGTTGAAGTTAGTGAAACACTATACTGTTTCTGTACTCAATCATGTGTTGAAGTTAGTGAAACTCTATACTGTTTCTGTACCCAATCATGTGTTGAAGTTAGTGAAACTCTATACTGTTTCTGTACTCAATCATGTGTTGAAGTTAGTGAAACACTATACTGTTTCTGTACTCAATCATGTGTTGAAGTTAGTGAAACACTGTACTGTTTCTGTACTCAATCATATGTTGAAGTTAGTGAAACTCTATACTGTTTCTGTACCCAATCATGTGTTGAAGTTAGTGAAACTCTATACTGTTTTTGTACTCAATCATGTGTTGAAGTTAGTGAAACTCTATACTGTTTCTGTACTCAATCATGTGTTGAAGTTAGTGAAACTCTATACTGTTTCTGTACTCAATCATGTGTTGAAGTTAGTGAAACTCTATACTGTTTCTGTACCCAATCATGTGTTGAAGTTAGTGAAACTCTATACTGTTTCTGTACTCAATCATGTGTTGAAGTTAGTGAAACACTATACTGTTTCTGTACTCAATCATGTGTTGAAGTTAGTGAAACACTATACTGTTTCTGTACTCAATCATGTGTTGAAGTTAGTGAAACACTATACTGTTTCTGTACTCAATCATGTGTTGATGTTAGTGAAACTCTATACTGTTTCTGTACTCAATCATGTGTTGAAGTTAGTGAAACACTATACTGTTTCTGTACTCAATCATGTGTTGAAGTTAGTGAAACTCTATACTGTTTCTGTACTCAATCATGTGTTGAAGTTAGTGAAACTCTATACTGTTTCTGTACTCAATCATGTGTTGAAGTTAGTGAAACTCTATACTGTTTCTGTACTCAATCATGTGTTGAAGTTAGTGAAACACTATACTGTTTCTGTACTCAATCATGTGTTGAAGTTAGTGAAACTCTATACTGTTTCTGTACTCAATCATGTGTTGAAGTTAGTGAAACTCTATACTGTTTCTGTACCCAATCATGTGTTGAAGTTAGTGAAACTCTATACTGTTTCTGTACCCAATCATGTGTTGAAGTTAGTGAAACTCTATACTGTTTCTGTACCCAATCATGTGTTGAAGTTAGTGAAACTCTATACTGTTTCTGTACTCAATCATGTGTTGAAGTTAGTGAAACTCTTTACTGTTTCTGTACTCAATCATGTGTTGAAGTTAGTGAAACACTATACTGTTTCTGTACTCAATCATGTGTTGAAGTTAGTGAAACTCTATACTGTTTCTGTACTCAATCATGTGTTGAAGTTAGTGAAACACTATACTGTTTCTGTACTCAATCATGTGTTGAAGTTAGTGAAACACTATACTGTTTCTGTACTCAATCATGTGTTGAAGTTAGTGAAACACTATACTGTTTCTGTACTCAATCATGTGTTGAAGTTAGTGAAACACTATACTGTTTCTGTACTCAATCATGTGTTGAAGTTAGTGAAACACTATACTGTTTCTGTACTCAATCATGTGTTGAAGTTAGTGAAACACTAATACTGTTTCTGTACCCAATCATGTGTTGAAGTTAGTGAAACTCTATACTGTTTCTGTACTCAATCATGTGTTGAAGTTAGTGAAACACTATACTGTTTCTGTACCCAATCATGTGTTGAAGTTAGTGAAACTCTATACTGTTTCTGTACTCAATCATGTGTTGAAGTTAGTGAAACACTATACTGTTTCTGTACCCAATCATGTGTTGAAGTTAGTGAAACTCTATACTGTTTCTGTACCCAATCATGTGTTGAAGTTAGTGAAACACTACACTGGTTCTGTACTCAATCATGTGTTGAAGTTAGTGAAACGCTACACTGCTTCTGTACTCAATCATGTGTTGAAGTTAGTGAAACTCTATACTGTTTCTGTACCCAATCATGTGTTGAAGTTAGTGAAACTCTATACTGTTTCTGTACTCAATCATGTGTTGAAGTTAGTGAAACTCTATACTGTTTCTGTACTCAATCATGTGTTGAAGTTAGTGAAACTCTATACTGTTTCTGTACTCAATCATGTGTTGAAGTTAGTGAAACACTATACTGTTTCTGTACTCAATCATGTGTTGAAGTTAGTGAAACACTATACTGTTTCTGTACTCAATCATGTGTTGAAGTTAGTGAAACACTATACTGTTTCTGTACTCAATCATGTGTTGAAGTTAGTGAAACTCTATACTGTTTCTGTACTCAATCATGTGTTGAAGTTAGTGAAACACTATACTGTTTCTGTACTCAATCATGTGTTGAAGTTAGTGAAACACTATACTGTTTCTGTACTCAATCATGTGTTGAAGTTAGTGAAACACTATACTGTTTCTGTACTCAATCATGTGTTGAAGTTAGTGAAACTCTATACTGTTTCTGTACTCAATCATGTGTTGAAGTTAGTGAAACTCTATACTGTTTCTGTACTCAATCATGTGTTGAAGTTAGTGAAACACTATACTGTTTCTGTACTCAATCATGTGTTGAAGTTAGTGAAACTCTATACTGTTTCTGTACTCAATCATGTGTTGAAGTTAGTGAAACTCTATACTGTTTCTGTACTCAATCATGTGTTGAAGTTAGTGAAACTCTATACTGTTTCTGTACTCAATCATGTGTTGAAGTTAGTGAAACTCTATACTGTTTCTGTACTCAATCATGTGTTGAAGTTAGTGAAACTCTATACTGTTTCTGTACTCAATCATGTGTTGAAGTTAGTGAAACTCTATACTGTTTCTGTACTCAATCATGTGTTGAAGTTAGTGAAACTCTATACTGTTTCTGTACTCAATCATGTGTTGAAGTTAGTGAAACACTATACTGTTTCTGTACCCAATCATGTGTTGAAGTTAGTGAAACTCTATACTGTTTCTGTACTCAATCATGTGTTGAAGTTAGTGAAACACTTTACTGTTTCTGTACTCAATCATGTGTTGAAGTTAGTGAAACACTATACTGTTTCTGTACTCAATCATGTGTTGAAGTTAGTGAAACACTATACTGTTTCTGTACTCAATCACATGTTGAAGTTACTGAAACACTATACTGTTTCTGTATTCAATCATGTGTTGAAGTTAGTGAAACACTACACTGTTTCTATACTCAATCATATGTTGACGTAAATGAAACACAATATTGTTTCTGTACCCAATCATGTGTTGAAGTTAGTGAAACTCTATACTCTTTCTGTACTCCATCATGTGTTGAAGTTAGTGAAACACAATACTGTTTTGTACCCAATCATGTGTTGAAGTTGGTGAAACTCTATACTGTTTCTGTACCCAATCATGTGTTGACGTAAGTGAAACACAATACTGTTTCTGTACCCAATCATGTGTTGAAGTTAGTGAAACTCTATACTGTTTCTGTACTCAATCATGTGTTGACGTAAGTGAAACACAATACTGTTTCTGTACCCAATCATGTGTTGAAGTTAGTGAAACTCTATACTGTTTCTGTACTCAATCATGTGTTGAAGTTAGTGAAACTCTATACTGTTTCTGTACCCAATCATGTGTTGAAGTTAGTGAAACTCTATACTGTTTTGTACTCAATCATGTGTTGAAGTTAGTGAAACTCTATACTGTTTCTGTACTCAATCATGTGTTGAAGTTAGTGAAACACTATACTGTTTCTGTACTCAATCATGTGTTGAAGTTAGTGAAACACTATACTGTTTCTGTACTCAATCATGTGTTGAAGTTAGTGAAACACTATACTGTTTCTGTACTCAATCATGTGTTGAAGTTAGTGAAACTCTATACTGTTTCTGTACTCAATCATGTGTTGAAGTTAGTGAAACACTATACTGTTTCTGTACTCAATCATGTGTTGAAGTTAGTGAAACACTATACTGTTTCTGTACTCAATCATGTGTTGAAGTTAGTGAAACACTATACTGTTTCTGTACTCAATCATGTGTTGAAGTTAGTGAAACTCTATACTGTTTCTGTACCCAATCATGTGTTGAAGTTAGTGAAACTCTATACTGCTTCTGTAGTTAATCATGTGTTGAAGTTAATGAAACACTTTACGGTTTCTATACTCAATCATGTGTTGAAGTTAGTGAAACACTACACTGTTTCTGTACTCAATCATGTGTTGAAGTTGGTGAAACTCTATACTGTTTCTGTACTCAATCATGTGTTGAAGTTAGTGAAACACTATACTGTTTCTGTACCCAATCATGTGTTGAAGTTAGTGAAACACTATACTGTTTCTGTACTCAATCATGTGTTGAAGTTAGTGAAACTCTATACTGTTTCTGTACTCAATCATGTGTTGAAGTTAGTGAAACTCTATACTGTTTCTGTACCCAATCATGTGTTGAAGTTAGTGAAACTCTATACTGTTTCTGTACCCAATCATGTGTTGAAGTTAGTGAAACTCTATACTGTTTCTGTACCCAATCATGTGTTGAAGTTAGTGAAACTCTATACTGTTTCTGTACTCAATCATGTGTTGAAGTTAGTGAAACTCTATACTGTTTCTGTACCCAATCATGTGTTGAAGTTAGTGAAACTCTATACTGTTTCTGTACCAATCATGTGTTGAAGTTAGTGAAACTCTATACTGTTTCTGTACCCAATCATGTGTTGAAGTTAGTGAAACTCTATACTGTTTCTGTACTCAATCATGTGTTGAAGTTAGTGAAACTGTTTACGGTTTCTATACTCAATCATGTGTTGAAGTTAGTGAAACACGATACTGTTTCTGTACCCAATCATGTGTTGAAGTTGGTGAAACTCTATACTGCTTCTGTACTCAATCATGTGTTGAAGTTAGTGAAACACTTTACTGTTTCTATACTCAATCATGTGTTGAAGTTAGTGAAACACTATACTGTTTCTGTACTCAATCATGTGTTGAAGTTAGTGAAACACGATACTGTTTCTGTACTCAATCATGTGTTGAAGTTAGTGAAACACTATACTGTTTCTGTATTCAATCATGTGTTGAAGTTAGTGAAACACTACACTGTTTCTATACTCAATCATATGTTGACGTAAATGAAACACAATATTGTTTCTGTACCCAATCATGTGTTGAAGTTAGTGAAACTCTATACTCTTTCTGTACTCCATCATGTGTTGAAGTTAGTGAAACACAATACTGTTTTGTACCCAATCATGTGTTGAAGTTGGTGAAACTCTATACTGTTTCTGTACCCAATCATGTATTGACGTAAGTGAAACACAATACTGTTTCTGTACTCAATCATGTGTTGAAGTTAGTGAAACTCTATACTGTTTCTGTACCCAATCATGTGTTGAAGTAAGTGAAACACTGTTTCTGTACTAATCATGTGTTGAAGTTAGTGAAACTGTACTGTTTCTGTACTCAATCATGTGTTGAAGTTAGTGAAACTCTATACTGTTTCTGTACTCAATCATGTGTTGAAGTTAGTGAAACTCTATACTGTTTCTGTACTCAATCATGTGTTGAAGTTAGTGAAACTCTATACTGTTTCTGTACTCAATCATGTGTTGAAGTTAGTGAAACTCTATACTGTTTCTGTACTCAATCATGTGTTGAAGTTAGTGAAACTCTATACTGTTTCTGTACTCAATCATGTGTTGAAGTTAGTGAAACACTATACTGTTTCTGTACTCAATCATGTGTTGAAGTTAGTGAAACACTATACTGTTTCTGTACTCAATCATGTGTTGAAGTTAGTGAAACTCTATACTGTTTCTGTACTCAATCATGTGTTGAAGTTAGTGAAACTCTATACTGTTTCTGTACTCAATCATGTGTTGAAGTTAGTGAAACACTATACTGTTTCTGTACTCAATCATGTGTTGAAGTTAGTGAAACACTATACTGTTTCTGTACTCAATCATGTGTTGAAGTTAGTGAAACACTATACTGTTTCTGTACTCAATCATGTGTTGAAGTTAGTGAAACTCTATACTGTTTCTGTACTCAATCATGTGTTGAAGTTAGTGAAACTCTATACTGTTTCTGTACTCAATCATGTGTTGAAGTTAGTGAAACACTATACTGTTTCTGTACTCAATCATGTGTTGAAGTTAGTGAAACTCTATACTGTTTCTGTACTCAATCATGTGTTGAAGTTAGTGAAACACTATACTGTTTCTGTACTCAATCATGTGTTGAAGTTAGTGAAACTCTATACTGTTTCTGTACTCAATCATGTGTTGAAGTTAGTGAAACACTATACTGTTTCTGTACTCAATCATGTGTTGAAGTTAGTGAAACACTATACTGTTTCTGTACTCAATCATGTGTTGAAGTTAGTGAAACACTATACTGTTTCTGTACTCAATCATGTGTTGAAGTTAGTGAAACTCTATACTGTTTCTGTACCCAATCATGTGTTGAAGTTAGTGAAACTCTATACTGTTTCTGTACTCAATCATGTGTTGAAGTTAGTGAAACACTATACTGTTTCTGTACTCAATCATGTGTTGAAGTTAGTGAAACACTATACTGTTTCTGTACTCAATCATGTGTTGAAGTTAGTGAAACTCTATACTGTTTCTGTACTCAATCATGTGTTGAAGTTAGTGAAACTCTATACTGTTTCTGTACTCAATCATGTGTTGAAGTTAGTGAAACTCTATACTGTTTCTGTACTCAATCATGTGTTGAAGTTAGTGAAACTCTATACTGTTTCTGTACTCAATCATGTGTTGAAGTTAGTGAAACACTATACTGTTTCTGTACTCAATCATGTGTTGAAGTTAGTGAAACACTATACTGTTTCTGTACTCAATCATGTGTTGAAGTTAGTGAAACACTATACTGTTTCTGTACTCAATCATGTGTTGAAGTTAGTGAAACTCTATACTGTTTCTGTACTCAATCATGTGTTGAAGTTAGTGAAACTCTATACTGTTTCTGTACTCAATCATGTGTTGAAGTTAGTGAAACACTATACTGTTTCTGTACTCAATCATGTGTTGAAGTTAGTGAAACACTATACTGTTTCTGTACTCAATCATGTGTTGAAGTTAGTGAAACACTATACTGTTTCTGTACTCAATCATGTGTTGAAGTTAGTGAAACTCTATACTGTTTCTGTACTCAATCATGTGTTGAAGTTAGTGAAACACTATACTGTTTCTGTACTCAATCATGTGTTGAAGTTAGTGAAACTCTATACTGTTTCTGTACTCAATCATGTGTTGTGAAGTTAGTGAAACACTATACTGTTTCTGTACTCAATCATGTGTTGAAGTTAGTGAAACTCTATACTGTTTCTGTACCCAATCATGTGTTGAAGTTAGTGAAACTCTATACTGTTTCTGTACTCAATCATGTGTTGAAGTTAGTGAAACTCTATACTGTTTCTGTACTCAATCATGTGTTGAAGTTAGTGAAACTGTATACTGTTTCTGTACTCAATCATGTGTTGAAGTTAGTAAAACTCTATACTGTTTCTGTACTCAATCATATGTTGAAGTTAGTGAAACTCTATACTGTTTCTGTACTCAATCATGTGTTGAAGTTAGTGAAACTCTATACTGTTTTTGTACTCAATCATGTCTTGAAGTTGGTGAAACTCTATACTGCTTCTGTACTCAATCATGTGTTGAAGTTAGTGAAACACAATACTGCTTCTGTACTTAATCATGTGTTGAAGTTAGTGAAACACTATACTGTTTCTGTACTCAATCATGTGTTGAAGTTAGTGAAACACTAAACTGCTTCTGTACTCAATCATGTGTTGAAGTTAGAGACACTCTTTACGGTTTCTATACTCAATCATGTGTTGAATTAATGAAACTGTACTGTTTCTGTACCCAATCATGTATTGACGTAAGTGAAACACAATACTGTTTCTGTACTCAATCATGTGTTGAAGTTAGTGAAACTCTATACTGTTTCTGTACCCAATCATGTGTTGAAGTTAGTGAAACTCTATACTGTTTATGTACTCAATCATGTGTTGAAGTTAGTGAAACACTACAATATTTCTGTACCCAATCATGTGTTGACGTAAGTGAAACACAATACTGTTTTGTACCCAATTATGTGTTGAAGTTAGTGAAACTCTATACTGTTTCTGTACCCAATCATGTGTTGGAGTTAGTGAAACTCTATACTGTTTCTGTACTCAATCATGTGTTGAAGTTAGTGAAACTCTATACTGCTTCTGTACTCAATCATGTGTTGAAGTTAGTGAAACTCTATACTGCTTCTGTACTCAATCATGTGTTGTAGTTAGTGAAACACTGCACTGCTTCTGTACTCAATCATGTGTTGAAGTTAGTGAAACTGTTTACGGTTTCTATACTCAATCATGTGTTGACGTAAGTGAAACGCTATACTGTTTCTGTACTCAATCATGTGTTGATGTTAGTGAAACTTTATACTGTGTCTGTACTCAATCATGTGTTGAAGTTAGTGAAACACTATACTGTTTCTGTACTCAATCATGTGTTGAAGTTAGTGAAACTCTATACTGTTTCTGTACTCAATCATGTGTTGAAGTTAGTGAAACTCTATACTGTTTCTGTACTCAATCATGTGTTGAAGTTAGTGAAACTCTATACTGTTTCTGTACCCAATCATGTGTTGAAGTTAGTGAAACTCTATACTGTTTCTGTACCCAATCATGTGTTGAAGTTAGTGAAACTCTATACTGTTTCTGTACTCAATCATGTGTTGAAGTTAGTGAAACTCTTTACTGTTTCTGTACTCAATCATGTGTTGAAGTTAGTGAAACACTATACTGTTTCTGTACCCAATCATGTGTTGAAGTTGGTGAAACTCTATACTGCTTCTGTACTCAATCATGTGTTGAAGTTAGTGAAACACTTTACGGTTTCTATACTCAATCATGTGTTGAAGTTAGTGAAACACTATACTGTTTCTGTACTCAATCATGTGTTGAAGTTAGTGAAACACGATACTGTTTCTGTACTCAATCACATGTTGAAGTTACTGAAACACTATACTGTTTCTGTATTCAATCATGTGTTGAAGTTAGTGAAACACTACACTGTTTCTATACTCAATCATATGTTGACGTAAATGAAACACAATATTGTTTCTGTACCCAATCATGTGTTGAAGTTAGTGAAACTCTATACTCTTTCTGTACTCCATCATGTGTTGAAGTTAGTGAAACACAATACTGTTTTGTACCCAATCATGTGTTGAAGTTGGTGAAACTCTATACTGTTTCTGTACCCAACCATGTATTGACGTAAGTGAAACACAATACTGTTTCTGTACCCAATCATGTGTTGAAGTTAGTGAAACTCTATACTGTTTCTGTACTCAATCATGTATTGACGTAAGTGAAACACAATACTGTTTCTGTACCCAATCATGTGTTGAAGTTTGTAAAACTCTATACTGTTTCTGTACTCAATCATATGTTGAAGTTAGTGAAACTCTATACTGTTTCTGTACCAATCATGTGTTGAAGTTAGTGAAACTCTATACTGTTTTTGTACTCAATCATGTGTTGAAGTTAGTGAAACTCTATACTGCTTCTGTACTCAATCATGTGTTGAAGTTAGTGAAACTCTATACTGCTTCTGTACTCAATCATGTGTTGAAGTTAGTGAAACACTATACTGTTTCTGTACTCAATCATGTGTTGAAGTTAGTGAAACACTATACTGTTTCTGTACTCAATCATGAGTTGATGTTAGTGAAACTCTATACTGTTTCTGTACTCAATCATGTGTTGAAGTTAGTGAAACACAATACTGTTTCTGTACTCAATCATGTGTTGAAGTTAGTGAAACACTATACTGTTTTTGTACTCAATCATGTGATGAAGTTAGTGAAACACTATACTGTTTCTGTACTCAATCATGTGTTGAAGTTAGTGAAACTCTATACTTTTCTGTACCCAATCATGTGTTGAAGTTAGTGAAACTCTATACTGCTTCTGTAGTTAATCATGTGTTGAAGTTAGTGAAACACTTTACTGTTTCTGTACTCAATCATGTGTTGAAGTTAGTGAAACACTACACTGTTTCTGTACTCAATCATGTCTTGAAGTTGGTGAAACTCTATACTGTTTCTGTACTCAATCATGTGTTGAAGTTGGTGAAACACTATACTGTTTCTGTACCCAATCATGTGTTGAAGTTAGTGAAACACTATACTGTTTCTGTACTCAATC
The DNA here is from genome assembly GCF_004210375.1 of Tachypleus tridentatus. Lineage (NCBI taxonomy): Eukaryota > Metazoa > Arthropoda > Merostomata > Xiphosura > Limulidae > Tachypleus > Tachypleus tridentatus. The sequence continues at coordinate 105,801,837 of NC_134831.1, forward strand.
ATGTCTTGAAGTTAGTGAAACTCTATACTGTTTCTGTACTCAATCATGTGTTGAAGTTAGTGAAACTCTATACTTTTTCTGTACCCAATCATGTGTTGAAGTTAGTGAAACTCTATACTGTTTCTGTACCCAATCATGTGTTGAAGTTAGTGAAACTCTATACTGTTTCTGTACCCAATCATGTGTTGAAGTTAGTGAAACTCTATACTGTTTCTGTACTCAATCATGTGTTGAAGTTAGTGAAACTCTATACTGTTTCTGTACCCAATCATGTGTTGAAGTTAGTGAAACTCTATACTGTTTCTGTACCCAATCATGTGTTGAAGTTAGTGAAACTCTATACTGTTTCTGTACCCAATCATGTGTTGAAGTTAGTGAAACTCTATACTGTTTCTGTACTCAATCATGTGTTGAAGTTAGTGAAACTGTTTACGGTTTCTATACTCAATCATGTGTTGAAGTTAGTGAAACACTATACTGTTTCTGTACCCAATCATGTGTTGAAGTTGGTGAAACTCTATACTGCTTCTGTACTCAATCATGTGTTGAAGTTAGTGAAACACTTTACTGTTTCTATACTCAATCATGTGTTGAAGTTAGTGAAACACTATACTGTTTCTGTACTCAATCATGTGTTGAAGTTAGTGAAACACGATACTGTTTCTGTACTCAATCATGTGTTGAAGTTAGTGAAACACTATACTGTTTCTGTATTCAATCATGTGTTGAAGTTAGTGAAACACTACACTGTTTCTATACTCAATCATGTGTTGACGTAAATGAAACACAATATTGTTTCTGTACCCAATCATGTGTTGAAGTTAGTGAAACTCTATACTCTTTCTGTACTCCATCATGTGTTGAAGTTAGTGAAACACAATACTGTTTTGTACCCAATCATGTGTTGAAGTTAGTGAAACTCTATACTGTTTCTGTACCCAATCATGTGTTGACGTAAGTGAAACACAATACTGTTTCTGTACCCAATCATGTGTTGAAGTTAGTGAAACTCTATACTGTTTCTGTACCCAATCATGTGTTGAAGTAAGTGAAACACAATACTGTTTCTGTACCCAATCATGTGTTGAAGTTAGTGAAACTCTATACTGTTTCTGTACTCAATCATGTGTTGAAGTTAGTGAAACTCTATACTGTTTCTGTACTCAATCATGTGTTGAAGTTAGTGAAACATCTATACTGTTTCTGTACTCAATCATGTGTTGAAGTTAGTGAAACTCTATACTGTTTCTGTACTCAATCATGTGTTGAAGTTAGTGAAACACTATACTGTTTCTGTACTCAATCATGTGTTGAAGTTAGTGAAACACTATACTGTTTCTGTACTCAATCATGTGTTGAAGTTAGTGAAACACTATACTGTTTCTGTACTCAATCATGTGTTGAAGTTAGTGAAACTCTATACTGTTTCTGTACTCAATCATGTGTTGAAGTTAGTGAAACACTATACTGTTTCTGTACTCAATCATGTGTTGAAGTTAGTGAAACACTATACTGTTTCTGTACTCAATCATGTGTTGAAGTTAGTGAAACACTATACTGTTTCTGTACTCAATCATGTGTTGAAGTTAGTGAAACACTATACTGTTTCTGTACTCAATCATGTGTTGAAGTTAGTGAAACTCTATACTGTTTCTGTACTCAATCATGTGTTGAAGTTAGTGAAACTCTATACCCAATGTTTCTGTACTCAATCATGTGTTGAAGTTAGTGAAACTCTATACTGTTTCTGTACTCAATCATGTGTTGAAGTTAGTGAAACTCTATACTGTTTCTGTACTCAATCATGTGTTGAAGTTAGTGAAACTCTATACTGTTTCTGTACTCAATCATGTGTTGAAGTTAGTGAAACTCTATACTGTTTCTGTACTCAATCATGTGTTGAAGTTAGTGAAACACTATACTGTTTCTGTACTCAATCATGTGTTGAAGTTAGTGAAACACTATACTGTTTCTGTAATCATGTGTTGAAGTTAGTGAAACACTATACTGTTTCTGTACTCAATCATGTGTTGAAGTTAGTGAAACTCTATACTGTTTCTGTACCCAATCATGTGTTGAAGTTAGTGAAACTCTATACTGTTTCTGTACTCAATCATGTGTTGAAGTTAGTGAAACACTATACTGTTTCTGTACTCAATCATGTGTTGAAGTTAGTGAAACACTATACTGTTTCTGTACTCAATCATGTGTTGAAGTTAGTGAAACTCTATACTGTTTCTGTACTCAATCATGTGTTGAAGTTAGTGAAACTCTATACTGTTTCTGTACTCAATCATGTGTTGAAGTTAGTGAAACTCTATACTGTTTCTGTACTCAATCATGTGTTGAAGTTAGTGAAACTCTATACTGTTTCTGTACTCAATCATGTGTTGAAGTTAGTGAAACACTATACTGTTTCTGTACTCAATCATGTGTTGAAGTTAGTGAAACACTATACTGTTTCTGTACTCAATCATGTGTTGAAGTTAGTGAAACACTATACTGTTTCTGTACTCAATCATGTGTTGAAGTTAGTGAAACTCTATACTGTTTCTGTACTCAATCATGTGTTGAAGTTAGTGAAACTCTATACTGTTTCTGTACTCAATCATGTGTTGAAGTTAGTGAAACACTATACTGTTTCTGTACTCAATCATGTGTTGAAGTTAGTGAAACTCTATACTGTTTCTGTACTCAATCATGTGTTGAAGTTAGTGAAACACTATACTGTTTCTGTACTCAATCATGTGTTGAAGTTAGTGAAACTCTATACTGTTTCTGTACTCAATCATGTGTTGAAGTTAGTGAAACACTATACTGTTTCTGTACTCAATCATGTGTTGAAGTTAGTGAAACTCTATACTGTTTCTGTACTCAATCATGTGTTGAAGTTAGTGAAACACTATACTGTTTCTGTACTCAATCATGTGTTGAAGTTAGTGAAACTCTATACTGTTTCTGTACCCAATCATGTGTTGAAGTTAGTGAAACTCTATACTGTTTCTGTACTCAATCATGTGTTGAAGTTAGTGAAACACTTTACTGTTTCTATACTCAATCATGTGTTGAAGTTAGTGAAACACTATACTGTTTCTGTACTCAATCATGTGTTGAAGTTAGTGAAACTCTATACTGTTTCTGTACTCAATCATGTGTTGAAGTTAGTGAAACTCTATACTGCTTCTGTACTCAATCATGTGTTGAAGTTAGTGAAACTCTATACTGTTTCTGTACTCAATCATGTCTTGAAGTTGGTGAAACTCTATACTGCTTCTGTACTCAATCATGTGTTGAAGTTAGTGAAACACAATACTGCTTCTGTACTTAATCATGTGTTGAAGTTAGTGAAACACTATACTGTTTCTGTACTCAATCATGTGTTGAAGTTAGTGAAACACTAAACTGCTTCTGTACTCAATCATGTGTTGAAGTTAGAGACACTCTTTACGGTTTCTATACTCAATCATGTGTTGAATTAATGAAACTGTACTGTTTCTGTACCCAATCATGTATTGACGTAAGTGAAACACAATACTGTTTCTGTACTCAATCATGTGTTGAAGTTAGTGAAACTCTATACTGTTTCTGTACCCAATCATGTGCTGAAGTTAGTGAAACTCTATACTGTTTATGTACTCAATCATGTGTTGAAGTTAGTGAAACACTACAATATTTCTGTACCCAATCATGTGTTGACGTAAGTGAAACACAATACTGTTTTTGTACCCAATTATGTGTTGAAGTTAGTGAAACTCTATACTGTTTCTGTACCCAATCATGTGTTGGAGTTAGTGAAACTCTATACTGTTTCTGTACTCAATCATGTGTTGAAGTTAGTGAAACTCTATACTGCTTCTGTACTCAATCATGTGTTGAAGTTAGTGAAACTCTATACTGCTTCTGTACTCAATCATGTGTTGTAGTTAGTGAAACACTGCACTGCTTCTGTACTCAATCATGTGTTGATGTTAGTGAAACTGTTTACGGTTTCTATACTCAATCATGTGTTGACGTAAGTGAAACGCTATACTGTTTCTGTACTCAATCATGTGTTGATGTTAGTGAAACTTTATACTGTGTCTGTACTCAATCATGTGTTGAAGTTAGTGAAACACTATACTGTTTCTGTACTCAATCATGTGTTGATGTTAGTGAAACTTTATACTGTGTCTGTACTCAATCATGTGTTGAAGTTAGTGAAACTCTATACTTTTTCTGTACTCAATCATGTGTTGAAGTTAGTGAAACTCTATACTGTTTCTGTACTCAATCATGTGTTGAAGTTAGTGAAACTCTATACTGTTTCTGTACCCAATCATGTGTTGAAGTTAGTGAAACTCTATACTGTTTCTGTACTCAATCATGTGTTGAAGTTAGTGAAACTCTATACTGTTTCTGTACTCAATCATGTGTTGAAGTTAGTGAAACACTATACTGTTTCTGTACCCAATCATGTGTTGAAGTTGGTGAAACTCTATACTGCTTCTGTACTCAATCATGTGTTGAAGTTAGTGAAACACTTTACGGTTTCTATACTCAATCATGTGTTGAAGTTAGTGAAACACTATACTGTTTCTGTACTCAATCATGTGTTGAAGTTAGTGAAACACGATACTGTTTCTGTACTCAATCACATGTTGAAGTTACTGAAACACTATACTGTTTCTGTATTCAATCATGTGTTGAAGTTAGTGAAACACTACACTGTTTCTATACTCAATCATATGTTGACGTAAATGAAACACAATATTGTTTCTGTACCCAATCATGTGTTGAAGTTAGTGAAACTCTATACTCTTTCTGTACTCCATCATGTGTTGAAGTTAGTGAAACACAATACTGTTTTTGTACCCAATTATGTGTTGAAGTTGGTGAAACTCTATACTGTTTCTGTACCCAATCATGTATTGACGTAAGTGAAACACAATACTGTTTCTGTACCCAATCATGTGTTGAAGTTAGTGAAACTCTATACTGTTTCTGTACCCAATCATGTATTGACGTAAGTGAAACACAATACTGTTTCTGTACCCAATCATGTGTTGAAGTTAGTAAAACTCTATACTGTTTCTGTACTCAATCATGTGTTGAAGTTAGTGAAACTCTATACTGTTTCTGTACCCAATCATGTGTTGAAGTTAGTGAAACTCTATACTGTTTCTGTACTCAATCATGTGTTGAAGTTAGTGAAACTCTATACTGCTTCTGTAGTTAATCATGTGTTGAAGTTAGTGAAACACTTTACGGTTTCTATACTCAATCATGTGTTGAAGTTAGTGAAACACTATACTGTTTCTGTACTCAATCATGTGTTGAAGTTAGTGAAACACTATACTGTTTCTGTACTCAATCATGTGTTGATGTTAGTGAAACTCTATACTGTTTCTGTACTCAATCATGTGTTGAAGTTAGTGAAACACAATACTGCTTCTGTACTCAATCATGTGTTGAAGTTAGTGAAACACTATACTGTTTCTGTACTCAATCATGTGATGAAGTTAGTGAAACACTATACTGTTTCTGTACTCAATCATGTGTTGAAGTTGGTGAAACTCTATACTTTTTCTGTACCCAATCATGTGTTGAAGTTAGTGAAACTCTATACTGCTTCTGTAGTTAATCATGTGTTGAAGTTAATGAAACACTTTACGGTTTCTATACTCAATCATGTGTTGAAGTTAGTGAAACACTACACTGTTTCTGTACTCAATCATGTCTTGAAGTTGGTGAAACTCTATACTGTTTCTGTACTCAATCATGTGTTGAAGTTAGTGAAACACTACACTGCTTCTGTACCCAATTATGTGTTGAAGTTAGTGAAACACTATACTGTTTCTGTACTCAATCATGTCTTGAAGTTGGTGAAACTCTATACTGTTTCTGTACTCAATCATGTGTTGAAGTTAGTGAAACTCTATACTTTTTCTGTACCCAATCATGTGTTGAAGTTAGTGAAACTCTATACTGTTTCTGTACCCAATCATGTGTTGAAGTTAGTGAAACTCTATACTGTTTCTGTACCCAATCATGTGTTGAAGTTAGTGAAACTCTATACTGTTTCTGTACTCAATCATGTGTTGAAGTTAGTGAAACTCTATACTGTTTCTGTACCCAATCATGTGTTGAAGTTAGTGAAACTCTATACTGTTTCTGTAACCAATCATGTGTTGAAGTTAGTGAAACTCTATACTGTTTCTGTACCCAATCATGTGTTGAAGTTAGTGAAACTCTATACTGTTTCTGTACTCAATCATGTGTTGAAGTTAGTGAAACTGTTTACGGTTTCTATACTCAATCATGTGTTGAAGTTAGTGAAACACTATACTGTTTCTGTACCCAATCATGTGTTGAAGTTAGTGAAACTCTATACTGCTTCTGTACTCAATCATGTGTTGAAGTTAGTGAAACACTTTACGGTTTCTATACTCAATCATGTGTTGAAGTTAGTGAAACACTATACTGTTTCTGTACTCAATCATGTGTTGAAGTTAGTGAAACACGATACTGTTTCTGTACTCAATCACATGTTGAAGTTACTGAAACACTATACTGTTTCTGTATTCAATCATGTGTTGAAGTTAGTGAAACACTACACTGTTTCTATACTCAATCATGTGTTGACGTAAGTGAAACACAATATTGTTTCTGTACCCAATCATGTGTTGAAGTTAGTGAAACTCTATACTCTTTCTGTACTCCATCATGTGTTGAAGTTAGTGAAACACAATACTGTTTTTGTACCCAATCATGTGTTGAAGTTAGTGAAACTCTATACTGTTTCTGTACCCAATCATGTGTTGACGTAAGTGAAACACAATACTGTTTCTGTACCCAATCATGTGTTGAAGTTAGTGAAACTCTATACTGTTTCTGTACCCAATCATGTATTGACGTAAGTGAAACACAATACTGTTTCTGTACCCAATCATGTGTTGAAGTTAGTAAAACTCTATACTGTTTCTGTACTCAATCATGTGTTGAAGTTAGTGAAACTCTATACTGTTTCTGTACTCAATCATGTGTTGAAGTTAGTGAAACTCTATACTGTTTCTGTACTCAATCATGTGTTGAAGTTAGTGAAACTCTATACTGTTTCTGTACTTAATCATGTGTTGAAGTTAGTGAAACACTTTACGGTTTCTATACTCAATCATGTGTTCAAGTTAGTGAAACACTACACTGTTTCTGTACTCAATCATGTGTTGAAGTTAGTGAAACACTATACTGTTTCTGTACTCAATCATGTGTTGATGTTAGTGAAACTCTATACTGTTTCTGTACTCAATCATGTGTTGAAGTTAGTGAAACACTATACTGCTTCTGTACTCAATCATGTGTTGAAGTTAGTGAAACACTATACTGTTTCTGTACTCAATCATGTGTTGAAGTTAGTGAAACACTATACTGTTTCTGTACTCAATCATGTGTTGAAGTTAGTGAAACTGTACTGTTTCTGTACCCAATCATGTGTTGAAGTAAGTGAAACACAATACTGTTTCTGTACTCAATCATGTGTTGAAGTTAGTGAAACTCTATACTGTTTCTGTACTCAATCATGTGTTGAAGTTAGTGAAACACTATACTGTTTCTGTACTCAATCATGTGTTGAAGTTAGTGAAACTCTATACTGTTTCTGTACTCAATCATGTGTTGAAGTTAGTGAAACACTATACTGCTTCTGTACTCAATCATGTGTTGAAGTTAGTGAAACACTATACTGTTTCTGTACTCAATCATGTGATGAAGTTAGTGAAACACTATACTGTTTCTGTACTCAATCATGTGTTGAAGTTGGTGAAACTCTATACTGTTTCTGTACCCAATCATGTGTTGAAGTTAGTGAAACTCTATACTGCTTCTGTAGTTAATCATGTGTTGAAGTTAGTGAAACACTTTACGGTTTCTATACTCAATCATGTGTTGAAGTTAGTGAAACACTACACTGTTTCTGTACTCAATCATGTCTTGAAGTTGGTGAAACTCTATACTGTTTCTGTACCCAATCATGTGTTGAAGTTAGTGAAACTCTATACTGCTTCTGTACTCAATCATGTGTTGAAGTTAGTGAAACTCTATACTGCTTCTGTACTCAATCATGTCTTGAAGTTGGTGAAACTCTATACTGCTTCTGTACTCAATCATGTGTTGAAGTTAGTGAAACACAATACTGCTTCTGTACTTAATCATGTGTTGAAGTTAGTGAAACACTATACTGTTTCTGTACTCAATCATGTGTTGAAGTTAGTGAAACACTAAACTGCTTCTGTACTCAATCATGTGTTGAAGTTAGAGACACTCTTTACGGTTTCTATACTCAATCATGTGTTGAATTAATGAAACTGTACTGTTTCTGTACCCAATCATGTATTGACGTAAGTGAAACACAATACTGTTTCTGTACTCAATCATGTGTTGAAGTTAGTGAAACTCTATACTGTTTCTGTACCCAATCATGTGTTGAAGTTAGTGAAACTCTATACTTTTTCTGTACTCAATCATGTGTTGAAGTTAGTGAAACACTACAATATTTCTGTACCCAATCATGTGTTGACGTAAGTGAAACACAATACTGTTTTTGTACCCAATTATGTGTTGAAGTTAGTGAAACTCTATACTGTTTCTGTACCCAATCATGTGTTGAAGTTAGTGAAACTCTATACTGTTTCTGTACTCAATCATGTGTTGAAGTTAGTGAAACTCTATACTGTTTCTGTACTCAATCATGTGTTGAAGTTAGTGAAACTCTATACTGTTTCTGTACTCAATCATGTGTTGAAGTTAGTGAAACACTATACTGCTTCTGTACTCAATCATGTGTTGAAGTTAGTGAAACTGTTTACGGTTTCTATACTCAATCATGTGTTGACGTAAGTGAAACGCTATACTGTTTCTGTACTCAATCATGTGTTGATGTTAGTGAAACTTTATACTGTGTCTGTACTCAATCATGTGTTGAAGTTAGTGAAACACTACACTGGTTCTGTACTCAATCATGTGTTGAAGTTAGTGAAACGCTACACTGCTTCTGTACTCAATCATGTGTTGAAGTTAGTGAAACTCTATACTTTTTCTGTACCCAATCATGTGTTGAAGTTAGTGAAACTCTATACTGTTTCTGTACCCAATCATGTGTTGAAGTTAGTGAAACTCTATGCTGTTTCTGTACCCAATCATGTGTTGAAGTTAGTGAAACTCTATACTGTTTCTGTACTCAATCATGTGTTGAAGTTAGTGAAACTGTTTACGGTTTCTATACTCAATCATGTGTTGAAGTTAGTGAAACACGATACTGTTTCTGTACCCAATCATGTGTTGAAGTTGGTGAAACTCTATACTGTTTCTGTACTCAATCATGTGTTGAAGTTAGTGAAACACTTTACTGTTTCTATACTCAATCATGTGTTGAAGTTAGTGAAACACTATACTGTTTCTGTACTCAATCATGTGTTGAAGTTAGTGAAACACGATACTGTTTCTGTACTCAATCACATGTTGAAGTTACTGAAACACTATACTGTTTCTGTATTCAATCATGTGTTGAAGTTAGTGAAACACTACACTGTTTCTATACTCAATCATATGTTGACGTAAATGAAACACAATATTGTTTCTGTACCCAATCATGTGTTGAAGTTAGTGAAACTCTATACTCTTTCTGTACTCCATCATGTGTTGAAGTTAGTGAAACACAATACTGTTTTTGTACCCAATCATGTGTTGAAGTTGGTGAAACTCTATACTGTTTCTGTACCCAATCATGTATTGACGTAAGTGAAACACAATACTGTTTCTGTACCCAATCATGTGTTGAAGTTAGTGAAACTCTATACTGTTTCTGTACCCAATCATGTATTGACGTAAGTGAAACACAATACTGTTTCTGTACCCAATCATGTGTTGAAGTTAGTAAAACTCTATACTGTTTCTGTACTCAATCATATGTTGAAGTTAGTGAAACTCTATACTGTTTCTGTACCCAATCATGTGTTGAAGTTAGTGAAACTCTATACTGTTTTTGTACTCAATCATGTGTTGAAGTTAGTGAAACTCTATACTGCTTCTGTAGTTAATCATGTGTTGAAGTTAGTGAAACACTTTACGGTTTCTATACTCAATCATGTGTTCAAGTTAGTGAAACACTACACTGTTTCTGTACTCAATCATGTGTTGAAGTTAGTGAAACACTATACTGTTTCTGTACTCAATCATGTGTTGATGTTAGTGAAACTCTATACTGTTTCTGTACTCAATCATGTGTTGAAGTTAGTGAAACACAATACTGTTTCTGTACTCAATCATGTGTTGAAGTTAGTGAAACACTATACTGTTTCTGTACTCAATCATGTGTTGAAGTTAGTGAAACACTATACTGTTTCTGTACTCAATCATGTGTTGAAGTTAGTGAAACACTATACTGTTTCTGTACTCAATCATGTGTTGAAGTTAGTGAAACTCTATACTGTTTTCTGTACCCAATCATGTGTTGAAGTTAGTGAAACTCTATACTGTTTCTGTACTCAATCATGTGTTGAAGTTAGTGAAACACTTTACTGTTTCTGTACTCAATCATGTGTTGAAGTTAGTGAAACACTATACTGTTTCTGTACTCAATCATGTGTTGAAGTTAGTGAAACTCTATACTGTTTCTGTACTCAATCATGTGTTGAAGTTAGTGAAACACTACACTGTTTCTGTACCCAATCATGTGTTGAAGTTAGTGAAACACTACACTGTTTCTGTACTCAATCATGTCTTGAAGTTGGTGAAACTCTATACTGTTTCTGTACTCAATCATGTGTTGAAGTTAGTGAAACTCTATACTGTTTCTGTACTCAATCATGTGTTGAAGTTAGTGAAACTCTATACTGTTTCTGTACCCAATCATGTGTTGAAGTTAGTGAAACTCTATACTGTTTCTGTACCCAATCATGTGTTGAAGTTAGTGAAACTCTATACTGTTTCTGTACTCAATCATGTGTTGAAGCTGGTGAAACTCTATACTGTTTCTGTACCCAATCATGTGTTGAAGTTAGTGAAACTCTATACTGTTTCTGTAACCAATCATGTGTTGAAGTTAGTGAAACTCTATACTGTTTCTGTACCCAATCATGTGTTGAAGTTAGTGAAACTCTATACTGTTTCTGTACTCAATCATGTGTTGAAGTTAGTGAAACACGATACTGTTTCTGTACTCAATCACATGTTGAAGTTACTGAAACACTATACTGTTTCTGTATTCAATCATGTGTTGAAGTTAGTGAAACACTACACTGTTTCTATACTCAATCATATGTTGACGTAAATGAAACACAATATTGTTTCTGTACCCAATCATGTGTTGAAGTTAGTGAAACTCTATACTCTTTCTGTACTCCATCATGTGTTGAAGTTAGTGAAACACAATACTGTTTTTGTACCCAATTATGTGTTGAAGTTGGTGAAACTCTATACTGTTTCTGTACCCAATCATGTATTGACGTAAGTGAAACACAATACTGTTTCTGTACCCAATCATGTGTTGAAGTTAGTGAAACTCTATACTGTTTCTGTACCCAATCATGTATTGACGTAAGTGAAACACAATACTGTTTCTGTACCCAATCATGTGTTGAAGTTAGTGAAACTCTATACTGTTTCTGTACTCAATCATGTGTTGAAGTTAGTGAAACTCTATACTGTTTCTGTACTCAATCATGTGTTGAAGTTAGTGAAACTCTATACTGTTTTTGTACTCAATCATGTGTTGAAGTTAGTGAAACTCTATACTGTTTCTGTAGTTAATCATGTGTTGAAGTTAGTGAAACACTTTACGGTTTCTATACTCAATCATGTGTTCAAGTTAGTGAAACACTACACTGTTTCTGTACTCAATCATGTGTTGAAGTTAGTGAAACACTATACTGTTTCTGTACTCAATCATGTGTTGATGTTAGTGAAACTCTATACTGTTTCTGTACTCAATCATGTGTTGAAGTTAGTGAAACACAATACTGTTTCTGTACTCAATCATGTGTTGAAGTTAGTGAAACACTATACTGTTTCTGTACTCAATCATGTGTTGAAGTTAGTGAAACACTATACTGTTTCTGTACTCAATCATGTGTTGAAGTTAGTGAAACTCTATACTTTTTCTGTACCCAATCATGTGTTGAAGTTAGTGAAACTCTATACTGTTTTTGTACTCAATCATGTGATGAAGTTAGTGAAACACTATACTGTTTCTGTACTCAATCATGTGTTGAAGTTAGTGAAACACTATACTGTTTCTGTACTCAATCATGTGTTGAAGTTAGTGAAACTCTATACTGTTTCTGTACTCAATCATGTGTTGAAGTTAGTGAAACACTATACTGTTTCTGTACCCAATCATGTGTTGAAGTTAGTGAAACACTATACTGTTTCTGTACTCAATCATGTGTTGAAGTTAGTGAAACTCTATACTGTTTCTGTACTCAATCATGTGTTGAAGTTAGTGAAACTCTATACTTTTTCTGTAACCAATCATGTGTTGAAGTTAGTGAAACTCTATACTGTTTCTGTACCCAATCATGTGTTGAAGTTAGTGAAACTCTATACTGTTTCTGTACCCAATCATGTGTTGAAGTTAGTGAAACTCTATACTGTTTCTGTACCCAATCATGTGTTGAAGTTAGTGAAACTCTATACTGTTTCTGTACTCAATCATGTGTTGAAGTTAGTGAAACTCTATACTGTTTCTGTAACCAATCATGTGTTGAAGTTAGTGAAACTCTATACTGTTTCTGTACTCAATCATGTGTTGAAGTTAGTGAAACTCTATACTGTTTCTGTACTCAATCATGTGTTGAAGTTAGTGAAACTGTTTACGGTTTCTATACTCAATCATGTGTTGAAGTTAGTGAAACACGATACTGTTTCTGTACCCAATCATGTGTTGAAGTTGGTGAAACTCTATACTGCTTCTGTACTCAATCATGTGTTGAAGTTAGTGAAACACTTTACTGTTTCTATACTCAATCATGTGTTGAAGTTAGTGAAACACTATACTGTTTCTGTACTCAATCATGTGTTGAAGTTAGTGAAACACGATACTGTTTCTGTACTCAATCATGTGTTGAAGTTAGTGAAACACGATACTGTTTCTGTACTCAATCACATGTTGAAGTTACTGAAACACTATACTGTTTCTATACTCAATCATATGTTGACGTAAATGAAACACAATATTGTTTCTGTACCCAATCATGTGTTGAAGTTAGTGAAACTCTATACTCTTTCTGTACTCCATCATGTGTTGAAGTTAGTGAAACACAATACTGTTTTTGTACCCAATCATGTGTTGAAGTTAGTGAAACTCTATACTGTTTCTGTACCCAATCATGTATTGAAGTAAGTGAAACACAATACTGTTTCTGTACCCAATCATGTGTTGAAGTTAGTGAAACTCTATACTGTTTCTGTACCCAATCATGTATTGACGTAAGTGAAACACAATACTGTTTCTGTACCCAATCATGTGTTGAAGTTAGTGAAACTCTATACTGTTTCTGTACTCAATCATGTGTTGAAGTTAGTGAAACTCTATACTGTTTCTGTACCCAATCATGTGTTGAAGTTAGTGAAACTCTATACTGTTTTTGTACTCAATCATGTCTTGAAGTTGGTGAAACTCTATACTGGTTTTGTACCCAATCATGTTTTGAAGTTAGTGAAACACAATACTGCTTCTGTACTCAATCATGTGTTGAAGTTAGTGAAACACTATACTGTTTCTGTACTCAATCATGTGTTGAAGTTAGTGAAACACTATACTGTTTCTGTACTCAATCATGTGTTGAAGTTAGTGAAACTCTATACTGTTTCTGTACCCAATCATGTGTTGAAGTTAGTGAAACTCTATACTGTTTCTGTACTCAATCATGTGTTGAAGTTAGTGAAACTCTATACTGTTTCTGTACCCAATCATGTGTTGAAGTTAGTGAAACTCTATACTGTTTCTGTACTCAATCATGTGTTGAAGTTAGTGAAACACTACACTGTTTCTGTACTCAATCATGTGTTGAAGTTAGTGAAACACTATACTGTTTCTGTACTCAATCATGTGTTGAAGTTAGTGAAACACTATACTGTTTCTGTAATCAATCATGTGTTGAAGTTAGTGAAACACTATACTGTTTCTGTACTCAATCATGTGTTGAAGTTAGTGAAACACTATACTGTTTCTGTACTCAATCATGTGTTGAACTTCGTGAAACTATAGTGGTGTAATGACTGTAGTCTTATACAGAAAATTGTAATGCATGACTGTAACATTATATAGGAAAATATGTCACGTGATTGTAATACCACATAGAATTATTCGTCACATGACTAATATTACATAGAATAATATATTACGTACTATAATAACACAGAAGGTTACACTTCGGCAATATTACACACTATTACAACACCGAATAAAACTTCATGGTTTATTTTGAACAGTGAGAGAAGACGTGAGGGACACACTGTGTCCAACATGGTGCTAGTTTCAATCGACTTAGGATGTAAGGGTCATTTTGTGTATTTTAATATTTTCAATTTGGATAACAAGAAAAGGAAGTAATTACAAGAAATTATGCGCAGTTGTATGAAAGTTTGCTCCCTTTTACCTTGTCGGAATGTTGTGAATCCGTTACTGTTATAAAGGTTTGACCTCTTCAAGCTCACACCCAGTTTTATTCGATACAGATTGCTCAGTAGGAGGAAGGACCTACCACGATGAAGAAGAAATTGAAGCCACAAAGACTGATCCATGTGTACTCTGTCGCTGTCAGGTAAGCCACAAAGACTGATCCATGTGTACTCTGTCGCTGTCAGGTAAGCGACAAAGACTGATCCATGTGTACTCTGTCGCTGTCAGGTAAGCTACAAAGACTGATCCATGTGTACTCTGTCGCTGTCAGGTAAGCCACAAAGACTGATCCATGTGTACTCTGTCGCTGTCAGGTAAGCGACAAAGACTGATCCATGTGTACTCTGTCTCTGTCAGGTAAGCTACAAAGACTGATCCATGTGTACTCTGTCGCTGTCAGGTAAGCCACAAAGACTGATCCATGTGTACTCTGTCGCTGTCAGGTAAGCAACAAAGACTGATCCATGTGTACTCTGTCGCTGTCAGGTAAGCCACAAAGACTGATCCATCTGTACTCTGTCGCTGTCAGGTAAGCTACAAAGACTGATCCATGTGTACTCTGTCGCTGTCAGGTAAGCCACAAAGACTGATCCATCTGTACTCTGTCGCTGTCAGGTAAGCCACAAAGACTGATCCATGTGTACTCTGTCGCTGTCAGGTAAGCTACAAAGACTGATCCATGTGTACTCTGTCGCTGTCAGATACGGTAGGCTTATGTTGAAGCAAAGTTAAGAAATTAAACACCACCAAGAGATGAACGTTCTTATATTAAACACCACCAAGAGATGAACGTTCTTATATTAAACACCACCAAGAGATGAACGTTCTTATATTAAACACCACCAAGAGATGAACGTTCTTATATTAAACACGACCAAGAGATGAACGTTCTTCTGAAAGTTTTTTTTTTTAAAGTAAGGGTGGGGGAAATCACACTTTTAACAAGATGAAAAATAAAAGTCCAGAAGAACAGAATACCGTTCTTATAAAGTCCAGAGGAACAGAATACCGTTTTAAAAGTTACTTGGTCGACAGTATAGTTATCATAGGACTTTGCTGCTATTTGGAAGCGTAAAATATTATATATGTCTGTATTCAACATAATTACAGTTTCATAGGAGAAGGTTGCTCAAGCAGTATAGAAACCACAGGTTGCTCAAGCAGTATAGAAACCACAGGTTGCTCAAGCAGTATAGAAACCACAGGTTGCTCAAGCAGTATAGAAACCACAGGTTGCTCAAGCAGTATAGAAACCACAGGTTGCTCAAGCAGTATAGAAACCACAGGTTGCTCAAGCAGTATAGAAACCACAGGTTGCTCAAGCAGTATAGAAACCACAGGTTGCTCAAGCAGTATAGAAACCACCGAATGTGTTTTTCTTGTTGTATTGTATTTCATTAGTTTTCACAACCATTTCTCTTATTAAAACAAATAAACGAGTAGTTTTTAAGTATTTAAATTATTCATATTAATGTGCTTAACTATTTAAATATTCATATTAATATGTTTAAGTATTTATTGTATTCCTATTAATGTTTTTAAGTATTTAAATTATTCCTATTAATATTTTTAAGTATTTAAATTATTCCTATTAATATTTTTAAGTATTTAAATTATTCCTATTAATGTTTTAAGTATTTAAATTATTTTATTAATGTTTTTAAGTATTTAAAGTATTTCTATTAATGTGCTTAAATATTTATTGTATTCCTATTAATATTTATAAGTATTTACAGTATCCCTTTGGAAGTTTTTAAGTATTTATAGTATCCTTCTGAATGATTTTGAAGTGTTTAAATATCCCCTTAAGAGTTTTTAAAGTCTTCAATCAATCTAAATGTTGAAATTTTAATTGAACTATTATCTGAATATGTCTAAACTTGAATTCTCTGCTTTTAGAAGGGAAGTATTGTTTGTTTCAAGAAAGCTTGTCCAGTTCTGCCTTGTCCATCTCTCAGATACACCCTGCGTTCGGGGGAATGTTGTCCCCGATGTCGAGGTAGGTAAAGTAACCTGAAGAATCAAAGACCACGAACTCTTCTCTACTTCCACACAGTACTTATTACCACTACTGACCACCGCTAGTCTGGTGACTGACCACTGCTTGTCTGGTGTGGTCTATTGTTTCGACTCGTAATATGTGAATCACGAGTTCGAATACCCTCCCACCAAACACGTTCGTCCCTTCATCCGTGAAGGCGTGTGTGACGAACAATCTCACTATTCGTAAATGGAACTGTAGTTTGGCGGTGGGTGATAATGACTTGCCACCTTTCTTCTAATGAGCCTATCACTACTAAATTGAGGACCAATCTAGTAACTGAAGAACATAAAAACTCGAAACATTTTAGCTACAATATATAAACTAAATCTTTTGAGGACAAATATGAATATATTTGCTTAATTTTACAGGCTTTCGTTATTGTACCTCAGACAGATGTATACGAAACTACAAGAAAAAAAGGACGTTTGGTTTTCTATGTAGGTGATTTTGTGTTGGAATTTCGCGCAAAACTACACGAGAGCTATCTGTGTTAGCTGCCCCTAATTTAGCAGTGTAAGACTATAGGGAAGGCAGCTAGTCATCACCACCCACCGCCAACTCTTGGGCTACTCTTTTACCAACGAATAGTGGGATTGACCGTCACCGGCTGAAAGGGCGATCATGTTTGGTGCGAAGGGATCCTAACCCGTGACCCTCAGTTTACGAGTCTAACGCCTTAACCCACCTGGCCATGCCGGACGTGCAGGTAATAGATATCAAAATATTTTGTTTGTTTGTTGTCAAGCGTGACGCTCCATCCACTGCGGGTATCATAACGCCATTTCTAACATTATCAGCTCCAGATCTCCCGCTGAGCCATTAGGGGAGTATATTAATATAACAAGTAATTAATAAATAAACACAAGCAAATAAATACAAACTCTAAACTACATTTTCAGTGTGGAAAGGATTGAAAAACGTTGTGCTACATTTAAAGTACTTTAATTTAAATGCATCCAGACCATGTCACGAGGAGGCGCTTTTCTTCATTATCCCTTACAACAGGGAAAAGGTGTTTTTAATAATTGGAAATAAATAAAAAAATAATAAAATAAATATTGTGACATGAATATCGTCACTTCGAAAGTAATAGAATTCATTGTGTTAAACAAGTTAAGTAGAATCACAGTTAACACTATGTAACACAAATTACGTACCTGGATAGTATGTGTTATTTCTTAATTACTTATGTTGTAAACATACAGAAAATGTAACACAAATTACGTACCTGGATAGTACGTATTATTTCTTAATTACTTATGTTGTAAACATACAGAAAATGGCCATTAGTTCCTTCAAACTTTGCTTTTGTGACCTGGATAATGAAATTTAGAAATTAATCTATTTTCTATGTAAAACGGGTAAATTTGCACATTTTCATTTACATAAGGTCTGAATAAAACAACATATGAATCAAGATTTACATGTATTTATACTAAAGTTATACAAAAATGTTTAGAAGTGAGTAGTTTTTCGAGATTTGCGACTGTAATGTAAATCACCTTCACATATCAGACCACAAATATAGCCTCCCATCATGTGTTCGTTATACGCTCCTTAGTAGTGGCGTTCAAAGTCCTGTATATCTTGGTGGAAGCACTCGCTTTGCTCCTCTGAGTATGTTCCCATGTTCTTGAATTTATCAAGATGAGCGTCAAGGATATGAACTTTCAGGGACATCCTGAGCCCATTTTGCCATAGTTCTTCACCAGAACCTCAACCAGTTTTACATAATTGTCGGCTTTGTGATTGCCCAAGAAGCCCCAAACCACTGTAACAAAGCTGCCACCAGCTTTTTGTTCTTCCTACTGAGCTTCTTGGGGAAAAGAAGTCTCGAAGGTACTTGAATACTGCAGACTCCTTATCAAGAGCTGTGACAAATTGTTTCATAAGACCCAGTTTTATGTGCAATGGTGGGAACAACACCTTCTGGAGGTCCACTAGTGGTTCACACTTGACGTTGTGCCTCCCCACAGAGAACTCGGTCCGTTGTGGCCTGTCGTTGTCCCTGCTGTCCCAAAGGCAAAGATAACAAGTAAACTTGGTAAAGCCTCCTTGGAGACCCATCAGGAATGTCACCATTTTGAAGTCTCCGATAACCTCCCAACCATACTCATCATACTTCAAGGCTTCTAGCAAAGCCTTGATGCTGTTGTATTCCTTTTTGAGGTGCACCGAATGAGCCAGAGGAAGAGACGGATACTTATTCCCGTTATGGAGCAGCACAACTTTGAGGATTCCGGATGAGCTGTCAATGGAGAGGCGCCACTCGTTCGGGTTACAGGAAATTCCAGTTGTCTCGTACAGACCGGATACATTGTGGCAGAAACAAACCTCATTCTGACGAGTGAAGTTCTACAACATTCTGGAAAATTATTTTAATTTCTACAATATTCCAGAAAGTTCTTGAAAATTCTTGTAAGTTCGAGAAAATTCTCTGTCAGCTACTCAGCACTGAAACCATCTGTAATGTTTTGGAAAATGGGTAAATTTGAAAATTTCATTACCCAGGTCACAAAAGCAAAGTTTTAAGAGACAAATAGGTCTTTTCCATTTACTTTAGGTATAAGTAATTGGGAAATAACACTTTCTGCCCAGGAACAAGAAAAGTAAAAATTTTGTTACGTAGTGTAATGAAACATACTGAATAATATGGACAACAGAGTTTGTCTATAGTTAATAAATTTATTTGTTGCTTTGTCTTAACATTTGGACAAAGATTCAAAATTTGTTAATTATTCCATTTAGAATTGTTTACTGGTTAATTTAGTGCTATTTAAAAACAGTAAAATTTACACAATTTTTAATCGCAAAAAAATAATAATTATTTAATAATTACATCGTATCCATACGTACTATCCAGTCGTCATGAGGTAAGTATTACTTTAAAAA
Source organism: Tachypleus tridentatus (assembly GCF_004210375.1). NCBI lineage: Eukaryota > Metazoa > Arthropoda > Merostomata > Xiphosura > Limulidae > Tachypleus > Tachypleus tridentatus. The sequence continues at coordinate 105,821,426 of NC_134831.1, forward strand.
AGGATGAAATCCATATGAACTATCCAGTCGTCACGAGGTAAGTGTTACTTTAAAAAAGGATGAATTCCATACGTACTATCCAGTCGTCATGAGGTACGTGTTACATTAAAAAAGACAAAGATAAACATTTTAAAACTGTTTTTTATTACTAGAACAAACGTTGCCCTAATGATGTTACTTCACTGTTACTTCACAACTACCACCAAGCATGTTAAACGTGAATACGAAACTTTGCTAGACATAAGGTACCTGATCAAGTTTCTTTTTTTAATGAATATTACGCACGTGGTTTTAAATAAATTACGTGTTTACGGTAACTCTTTATAAAGATGCAGTCTTTATCACGATGAGTTAAGACAATAAAAGAGATATTTGATATTTATATACATTAATATAAAGATGTCTCAGTGATAAGTACAAAGTATTATAACTCTTAAAATTGGGTTTCGATACCTGTAATTTCCAGATAACACACATAGCCCCCTTAGTTATCAAAGATAACAAGGAAATTGGAAAATGTTGATTCACTTATTTTGAAACAATTTTTATTTGTTCACCCATTCATTCGCTTTCAGTATGTTGTACCAACAGAGTAGCAAATATTTTGTCTGGTTTAATAAGTAAAACATTTGTTAGTTTCGATATTTTCTCACTATAACGATAAGCGATTCGATTTTCAAAATGTTTGTTTTTATAGGCAGCCAGAAAATAGAAGACGTCAACGGAAAGTGCCATCTAGCGGCGACTAGTATAAGCGATGGAGAGAGTTTAGTGTTTGATCCCTGCACTGTGTGTAAATGCCACGTGGGTTACTAACAAAACTATAATTTTTGTTGTCACTGAAACTGTTTTAATGATATAAATATATTTCAAAGCATAGCTTTGAATTTTAAAATTAACAGTGAAAACTGAAGCTTGGAAACCTGAGTCACCTTGAAAACTATCTTTGTCGTTTCGTTAATTCGTAGTAAATGAGTATTTATTTGTTTGTATCTATAAAAATCTGAAATGATATTATATGTTCTTATACACTTATTACACTGCACGAATATTACACTTAAAATATATTTTATAATGCTACAAAAAATAATGTGTTCTTTCAGAATTCCACAACGATGTGCAATCGGAAAGTCTGTCCTCCTGTATATTGTCCACCGCACTTCCAGGTGGCGCTACCTGACCAGTGCTGCTACACCTGTAGTGAACCAGAGGAATTAACGTCGGTGTGCATGTTCGAAGGACGAGCTTACGAGGTTTGCACAGATAAATATAAAAACAAATTAGCTGAATCTTCTCGTGTCACTTTACTAGAAGTTGTTTTTACAGAATTACAAATAACGATGTATCACTTCCTTTTCAGTAACTGTATTGACCTGTTATCTGTAAACACATCAGGGACGTGTCCACCAAGAGTAATTGACGTGTTCCTTCATTCTGCTCCCCTCTCATGTGAGATATCAAGATTTTTAGATTGTCCCTAAGTTATGGTACTTACTGGTATTAAACTGTTAGTTTCTTAGATGGGCACGTTAGTCATACTGTTTAACTTGAATAGAAACGAGTATCTCCAGTCAGAAGGCGCTCGACTCGTAATCTGAGGGTCGCGAATTCAAATCCCCGTCTCACCAACCGTGCTCGCCCTTTCAGCGTTATAATGTGATGGTTAGTCCTACTATTTGTTGGTAAAAGAGTAGTCCTAGAGTTGGCGATGGGTGGTGACAAAATTCAAACCAAACAAGGAATCACATGAAACCCTGGGGGATGGGGGGGTTTAATGGTAGTTTGAACGAACTTTAAATTGTCGCACAGTTGTGTAAAAAAAATATATTTTGTTTGTAGTTAAATCGAAACCAGTTCTTAGTGTCATAAGGCTTCAAACTTATCAGCTGAGCCTCTGAAGAGGAGGGTGCAAAGAGAACGTGAAGTATTTTCGATTTTTTTTACGATTAAAAAGTGTAAATAAAAGGGAAATAAAAATTTATTTATTTCATACACTTGGACGATTTGTGATTATAACCAATAGTCCAAACTTCTGTCCAAACTAATAGTAGTAATGCTATCCAATACACGAGTATTAGAAAATCACAAAAGAGGCGTGGAATTTTCAAGACAGTTGTAATAATAGTTTTATAAAGATATTAGAGAATTTTCATATCTGTCCGCTAAAGTGAAACACGAGGAACTTCTCTTACTAGGAAGGAAAGACGTGGATGAAAGACCCCTGTGTGCAGTGCTCTTGTTTCCAGGGGCAGGTTATTTGCTCGACCATTTACTGTTCAGTGAGAAAGTGTCTGAAAGGCTACAAGTTAAAGTCCGTCCCTGGCAAATGTTGTCCCTCATGTGTAGAAGGTAAGTTTTAACAAGTTAAACATGAAGCTACATGGATTACATGTGACGAGATATAAATGACAATAGTATTATAAACACATATCTATTTGCAGCAGTGTGTTAAGTGATGACAGATCTGGTGTTTTCAGTAATGTGAAAAATACCAGGTGGCGCTCGACTCGTAATCAGAGGGTCGCGAGTTCGAATCCCCTTCACACCAAACATGCTCGTCCTTTCAGCCGTTGGAGCGTTATAATGTTACGGTTAGTACTACTATTCGTTGGTAAAAGAGTAGCCCAAGAGTTGGCAGTGGATAGTGATGACTAACTGCCTTTCCTCTAGTCTTACACTACTAAATTAGGGACGGCTATCGCAGATAGCCTTCGTGTAGCTTTGCGCGAAATTCAAAGCAGTCCAAACCAAACAATTTCAATATGGCTAATCTGACACCATAAGAATCGTGAAAACCACACAGTTGTCAATATTGCTGTTTGGGAACTGTAAGAAGGTATCTTTGTGTCAAACCCCATGATAGTTGGTTGACAGACACATTAATAGTTCGTTAAAATTCCAAATTACACTTTTCTTGCTGAAAAATCAAAAGATGAAATTTCAAAATTGTCTATATCTCTGTTTGTGACCTGTAATAAGGAAAAAAGGTTTATTTGTACCTAAATCCCATGAAATTGGTCGAACTTACGGTAAAATAATGGTAAAAAATCCCTAAAACAATACTTTAATTTTACCCCTTGACCCTTCTATTATCATTGAAAATGGACAAGTCCACCATTTTTGTTTGTCAACGTGTGAACCTGAAGAAAAGTGTCTTTGTAGCAAGTTGGTCAAAATACAGAAAATAAAAAGGAAAATGTTAGCGGAAAGTGCCATCTAGCGGCGATTAGTATAAGCGATTGAGAGAGAGTTTGGTGTTTGATTCCCGCATCGTGTGTAAATACCAAGTGGGTTACTAATAAAACTATAATTTTTATTGTCACGAGAACTTTAACTGGTTGCTGTAAATATGTTCACACACGAGCCAAAGATCCACATTTTTAAGTTGTTTGACTTCTCACCCTATAAAATCTTTAAATATAGCTTAAATAACAACAACAACAACAAAAATCATAAAGGTTCCTGGACATATTAGACCAAGGTATAACTTTACTAAGTTTCGAGTCAATCCGTCAAGAAGTGAAAGAATAGTGCTCGAAAGAAAATTGTTTGTAAGAAGAAACAATAGAAAAACAAGTCTAGATAATAGATACAGTGTTAGGTAATATGACAGTTACCAATGGTTAGATACCTAGTGTCAGTAATACAGCTGTTATCAGTGGTTACAGATTTCGTGTCAATAGTGTGGTGTGTGTGTGTGTGTATTTTCTCATAGCAAAGCCACATCGGGCTATCTGCTGAGTCCACCGAGGGGAATCGAATCCCTGATTTTAGCGCAATAGTGTGTACATAAACAAGATGAAACTGTATAGAGCATGTTGGAACACATACTTATGGATCTGTAATGAGCCTACATAAGCTGAAATCCTGCTTTACATACGGTAATCTTAAAACTGTACAAAGAGCCAGAATAATTACAATATGTAACATTTCTATCCGATTTCTTCCATAAATATTCTTCATATTTTCTTAACTTACACTCGTTAATTGCTAGATTATTTTAACTTTGACTTTATAATCTCATCCGGTTCACTATGTCTTTATCTTCTTGTTCACTGATTAACGAAATGTCTCTACTGCTCCGAGGTCCTAACGTATCTATACAACTGTTATAGATGATGGAGTGTGTACAATTTTTGGACATCGTCACTACCACACTTTCGACGACCAGTCATTTTCCTTCCAGGGTGCTTGTAAATATTTACTTGCTAAAGACTGCAGTGGAAACAAAACCTTTTCAGTTAAGACAATTAATAATCCACGTCACTCCGAGACAGTTTCATGGACTCATAAACTGAGGATTAAGGTATCTATATTATGTTTGATGTAATTTTCACAGTAAATTTTAAAACAAAATTAATGCGCACATATTTAAAGTTAATAATCAAGCTGTATGATCCTTGGTCAGTGGCTAAAATTTAAGAAAAGAGTAAAAATATTTTTCTGGTTAAAGAAGGCTAAATTAAAGCAACGAGTATTAAATTAGAGCTACCAGGAGTTATTTTTGTAATATGTTGCTAAACGTATTTTCATTTTTTACAGATAGATGGAGCTAAGGTAATGCTTGGACCGTTCTTGAGAGTGAAAATAAACAAAAATAAAGTTCGTTTACCGTTTATCAAACTTGGCGTCCTATCAGTTCTTCAAGAGGGCTATATGGTGGTTGTTAGGACTAACATCGGTAATAAGTTTTTAGTTGTTCGGATATTAAACAAAACTGATGTTTGTAATTGAATACCTATTACTATTCATTTGATTATAATGTGTGTGTTTTGTTGGGTGTTTTTTGTGACTGAAAACTAAAAGCTCGCGCCTTGGTAACGTCTCCACTGAAACAGCTGAAGTATCATAAAGTTCGTACACTCTATGGTCAAACAACAATGACAAAATGTGTACTTTTAAAGATGATTGCCACTTAGTTTTATTTGTTTCTCTGCCCAACAAGCCCAAAACAAGTGAAGAAAGCGTCAGTAAGATACCAAGCCACAAAGTTATCAACCCACCAAACTGTTCATCTTTCTTCTTGTTTAAACCTAAATCCACTCTATGCGATGCCATCGCTAAGGTGTAATAACTGTCTTAAAAACAACAATATAATTCTAGAGTAAACGATGTTGTCGTTACCCTTTGAAGTTAGTTTCTTTACACAAATCTATTTACCTTTAAAAAGCTTAAGTACAAGGTGAAACTGGAGTTCACAGTCAATAACAGATGAACATTAGATGACTGGAACATGTAGAATACTCAGTGCTTTGTACACTGTACAGTCGGTGTCACTTGGGAGCCAACTCCTATATTATGTATGAAGTGAAGGTGTAAAAAATCAATACACATAATATTAAATTTTCTACATGCATTAAAAGAATGCAGTCGTGGGAAAGGAACATTACAAAACAATTAATAAAAAAAACATTTTGTAAATGTGAAATAATGTATAGATGGTAGACACAACTATAAATAAATTATTCTAACTTGACTTTCAATGTTATATTGTAAAATTCATACTTGAATTTAATATTACTACAATTGGTAGTTATCTATATTCCTAACTATTAGTATGCAGTTTATCATAATATCATAGTCATGTCCTTGCATACCAGGAAAACCAACTTGAGATAAAATATGTCTTGATTATTACAAACTCTCGGTATGAAGTCGGTCGAATTGACCAACCTCGCAACCATTTTATTCTCGTGCATTATACAGTGTAACATTAAAATTTAATATTGAAAGAGATATATGAATGACCTACGTATACTTATATCATGCCTATATTTGTGTTTGTAATATTTTTGGCACTGTCATCCCTGCATTATCGTACATTTACAAAATGTTTTGTTCTGTTTCTATTACTGAACAACATACTTCGATTTACCATGAACAAAGTAACTAAATTTTGGAACTGAACTATTTTTTGGTTGCTTCATTGCGAAATAGTGAAAGAATAAAATACTTCATTACCTCTTCCGATTCTGAGGTTCAATAACGTGAATATACAAAAATCTAAACTTTTTCTGATATTCCGTAATACTGTGAAGTGATGAGAATTTGGTCAGAATATTGTGTAACCCCTGTGTGACAGCCTTGGGCTTTTGTAGTCACATATGTTATGGGCTAATTCTTTTATATTTAATAATAGTTAATTAACCACCTTGTCAAGGACAAATCTGAAATCATTATAACTCCAGAAATTTGGTAGACATTCGATGAGACGTCGTTTATAAGTAATTTGTATACACAGCCTTACCAGATGAACCTGGACGTGTTGTTGTAGACAATATAGCACAGTCTTTAGTTTGTACCACTGTTACTGTTCTGTGAAGCCCTCTCAAATAGTTTAACTAGAATCTGTCATTAGTTTTGTTTCAGACCCTTGACTAGTTAGCAGAGACAAAGGATTGTTCTTTTTTCTTTTAATCCACCTGTTAACGTGTCCACTAACTTGTTTAGGCAGCTGTTTTAGTGCACATTTTTCACACTTCCGACACTTTCAAACACATCACATTTTGGCATCGTCCACTGTTAATCTACCAACCCGTTATCTCTGTTCACTACGTTTCAAAATATATGTATATGTATCTCTCATATTTGCATGCACAGATTTCGTAGCATCATTCTTTATTTTCAACAGTTCCAAATTTTCTGCTACTCAATTACCCTTTCCTGGTACTGATATTAAAAAAAAATTAAAAACGCCTTTCTTCTTACCATAATTTTATTCTCTCCTTTTAGTTAATTGTCTTTTTATGTTTGAAAATTTAACTACCATGTGTAAGATGAAAAATTTAATTACGAGGCTACACGGGCTTAAACAGCCAAAGGTTACTGAAGCTTAAGATGAAGTGGTTGTTTCGTACAGTTAACTCCATGTCTACATAATTTTAGTACCTGCTAACTGTTTGAACCTAAAGATGGCGCTACTGTATATTTAACCTGATTTCTTATCTTCACAGGTTCAAACAGCTTTAAAGTAGTAAAACTAAAGATGGCGTGGCTGTATTATTCACCTGATGTATAATGTACGTAGAGTTAAAGAACCAGAAGTTACAGCAGGGACTGGACAGAACAATTATTTTAATTTAACCAGTTAAAACACATATAGTAGAACCGATATTTTTAGTTTCAGGCTCTGGTCTTTCTCTGTTTTCCCAGGACTTAAAATTACTTGGGATGGCGACAGCTACGTTGAGGTTTCTGTCCCTCCAATCTTCAAGAACCAATTGTGTGGACTTTGCGGAAATTACAACGGCCAACCTGGTGACGACTTTATCATTAAAAAAGGGAAAAAAGTTTCTGATGTAGAAATGTTTGGAAATTTTTGGAAAGTAAGTCAACTTTATAAATAACGTTTATGGCCGTCAACATCCCGTTAATTTACAATAAGTTTCGAGATGTTTGATTTTCAGCAGTAAAACTAAAAAATACAGAGATATAAATTCAGAAGATAAATTACAAATAATTTTACCAGTTTTATCCTAAAGAAACAAATATATTTGTTCTATATTGTTTTACCTTCCTCAGTGGGCCAGCGGTAAATCTGTGCTCTTATTACGTTAAAAATATGGTTTCGATACTTATAGCAGTCACAGCAAAGATAGCCTATTGCAGAGATGTACCGAGAGGGAGACAAACGTGGGAGAGAGGTCAAGGTTTAGTTGACCGAGCGAAGAAAGAGAATATGTGGCGAACCAATTACACACCCTAAAGTAACCTCTGAAAACTCTTGGGTTCTAGATTACGTTTTACAAATTGTCCTAAGAGTAATTATCCTAACGTTAATGCGTTTTTACTGGAAGTCTAGGACATATTGGAAAGTGGGGACAGCGTCCCCCCATCCATGCTTCCAACACCACTGCCTCATTATGTAGCTTTACTCTTAACAACAAACAAACACACGTTGCGAACAATCAAACTGACTTCATCACAAACACCAACTTTTAGGAACTTTGGGGGAAAGAGGTAATTCTAATTTTTGTAGTTTTACTCGTCTCTGACACTGAAGTGGACATCGCATATTCAAATTATCTGGACTGTCTTCCAGGGGCGTCAAGAAGCAAGTCGGGCCCCGGGGACGATTATTTCACCGGGCCCCTTTTTAAAGTCTGCATACATTAATGGGCGTATGAGAAATTTTCCTGGTAGGCTGAAGCCAAATGTGTTGATAATTTACATTTTTGAGGCAAAGCGATTTCCCGCAGTACTCCGATTTTTCCTTAAGTACATCATGAAAATGTTCTTTGTCCCAGATTTCCCCGGGATAGTAGACCCCCCCTCCCTGACCCGACGTTTTTGCATGTAAGCATTTCTTTGCTCCCCCTGACTTGGTACTTAAGAATGTTGTATTTGTGTTTTTTGTTCTTTTTTTTTGTTTTTTCAGAGAGGAAGTAGCCGCCAGTGTAACAGATTGCAGACAGCTCATATCGCCAGGGGTCTCTGTTATCATAATATGGAAGCCAGAACTCGCGGCATTCAACAGTGTAGCATTTTAAAGTCAGCCCTTTTCCGTCGCTGTTTCCAAGTTGTGGATCTAGGTCCATACTTTCGGTAAGAATAAAGAAA
>NC_134831.1:105830484-105893758 GCF_004210375.1 Tachypleus tridentatus
TTTCTACCCTTGGAGAATTAACATAAAACGTTAGTATTTCTAGAAGGATATTAAATATCTTTATCAGCAAAATGTCGATCTGTAAACAGTGTGAACCAACCAAGTAAAGACATCTTGGTAGCTTAAGCGAGGTATAACAATATCAATTTAGTTGGGATATTGAATGAAGATTTAAAGGGACGCTGAGTACTTATCTGAGACAATACCTGATTTTGTCAGCAGAATGTTTTGTGGTATCTACTTTATGACTCCTTGATATCCTGAACTTTGAGTGAAGTATTTTAAATGGCAAAGTGTGGCTGCCAGACTTCATCCAAGAAAAACATAACACACCAGTTTCTTGAGTAAGATTAAAAGTGTAATTGTGATTCCTTCCTGAGATGAATAATCTATTATTTGTTGCAGTTCTGACTGGATTTCTTTCTTGAACAAATTTGCATGTACAGTATCTGGCGTTCTGCTGTATGAGGGAAACATCCAGATCAAGAATTTGAGGTTGAAATTTTCTGCACATACAGGGAAGCAAAGAGCTTTTGGCCCTATAGGTGAATATTGTCTTAACTAAGCTGAAAATGTTTACCAAATCAGACAAGGGATGAAGATAAATATTTATATGATGAATAATGATCATCCAAAGGCATTGATCTGTAAAGTAAAAAAAATATTTCTTATTTCCAAGAGATTCTGTGGATAAGAAATAAAATTTTATTTGGATTTAGAAATACTATGTAATTTACTACTATACTTGAACTAGAGTAACATTACCTTCTTCAGAACGTCATAACTCCATGACGTGAAGAAGGAGATGTTAACTAGTTGTGTTTACCCTAGTTTACAACTGCTAAATTATGGATGGCTACCATACATAACTATCGAGAGCAGCTTTACACAAAATTGGGAACAAAAACATATCCTCATGAACCTCCAGTAGACTTACAATGAAGTCTCATCAGAGGATGAAGTATAGAAGTACTACTTACTAAATAAGCATGACATGTACAGACGTCACAAACGTTCATATGTGAGAAAGAAAAGCAAGTATCATCTGTGGATCAAGCATTGTGAAAAGGAACATCAAAAGTAAACTTCATGAACAGTGTCAAAGATCACTGCTACATATTCTATTCCTGAAACTAAATTTGTAAATACTAAAAAACAAAATGCAGAGACTCAGCTCTTGTTATCAGTAACACATTTGTGTGTTTTATAATAGTTACACAAACTGTAAATTTGCATTTGTTTATATTTCAAGAATAAATGCAAGGATCTTAACATACTTTCAATCTACTGCCCACTTCCTTTGAGAAGCTGTCTCTGTAAAATCTTAGGATGGCTAACACTAGTCTCGTTTGTTTCCTTGAGTCAAACAACCTCTAACCAACCCAATGTGGATTTTGATGACAGAGCTTCACTGTGGACCACCTGATTTGACTTGAAACTTCAATGAAGGAAGCCTTTTTCAAGACACATCTTGTTGTTGTTGTTTTTTTACCTTAAGAAAGCTTGTGATACCAGGTGGAGATATAGCACTTTGCAGACTTCCACTCATATAGGTTTTGTGGCTGTTTGAAACACATTACATTTCCAATACCTAATCACCCATTGATAAAAAAATGGAAATATAACTTTTTTCCAAAACTCAGTCTAATTACCTACTGATAAATAAAATAGAAATAGTAGAAATATAATACTTTATTTAATAGCTAATCACTTGTGATTTATTAATCAACTATAACAAATGTCGCATTTGTGTCGTATTATATTAATCTACTGATATCAATCGTGTATATTTAAATTTTAATATTCACAAGAATGCAAAATCAGCAATACACACAATTTAATTTTCAACAACAGTTCGTTTGTTTGTAGTTAAGCACAAAGTGTTAAAGGGCTGTCAATGTCCTTCCCACCACGGGTATTTGAATCTGCTTTCTAGCATTGCAAATCCACAGATATAACGCCTTGCCTGAAGAAAATTTTAGCGAAAGCAATTGAATAAGTTAAAGAAAAATCTTTATTCTCGATTACGTGTATTTTTTATAGCAAAGACCCTTCAGGTTATCTGCTGTGTCCTCTGAAGGGAGTTAGTCTTCTACAATTTCAACTAATAAAACAATTTATCTCCATCTTATATCGTTTGGGCAGTTAACCAAAACTGGAAAGAATAATGACTGTAATCAGTGAAAGCTTGCAGAGCTCATTGTTTTACTGTCTTAAAGTTTCTTCCATGAAATTATTTTATAAGATGAATTTAATAACTTGTTTGTATCAAATTATATAATGTAGACAGTACTATAGAAAAGTGTTGAGAAAACGTCTGTCAAAAAATTAGATTTCAGACTACTTTCAAAAAATAATGGTTTGGTTTGAATTTTGCACAAAGCTACACAAAAGCTATCTGTGCTAGCCGTTTCTAATTTAGCAGTGTAAGACTAGATGGAAGGCAGCTAGTCATCAACACCCATCGTCAACTCTTGGGCTACTCTTTACCAACGAATAGTGGGATTGATCCTCACATTATAACGTCCCTACCGCTGAAAAGGCGAGCACATTTGGTGTGACGGGATACGAACCTGCGACTCTCAGATAACGAGTCGAGTGCCTTAATCACCTGGCCAATAATAATGGAAGGTAAATCACAGGTGAAACATTAAAAGTTTATTCACCTGCATATTTAGTATAACAGAAACTCAGTGGAAGTGCTTGAGTTTAGCACAGTTAATATTTTCTATGTCTACCATTTGCACTAATAATTGCAGACAGTCTGTAAGGCATTTCTGCAACAAGTTTAATCAAACTGTCCTTTGGGACTTCAAATCCCTCTCACACACCCATAAATTTTCTTCAGAATTAACTTTGATTTGTCAAGTTTTTGATCTATAAAATTCTAGATTTGTTCAACTGGGCTGAGATCAGAGCTCTTTGGGGACCATCACATCATTTGAATCACTCCAACAGTTTCTTTCTTAGCTAAGTAATTTTTGCTTAGGTTGGATGAGTGTTTGAAATCATTAACTTCTTGACAGTACAATCCAGTAATATGCAAACCACTGGGTATACTTTGACAGATCAGTATCTGATGGTAGTTGCACTGGTCCATTGTTTCAGCTATTTTACAGATATCTTCTGTCACCTCAGCACAAAAACACCACCAAACCATCACACTGGTTCCCCCCGTACATCATGGTAGATGCTCTATATTGAGGTAAATATATTTCACTTTTTTTTTTCTTCTGCTGGATGTATAACCTATGTTATGAACCAAATATTGCAGACTTTAACTCAACTGTCCATAACACCCCTTTCCAATCATCAACAGTACGGTTTACGTACTTTTTAGCAAATTTCAGTATCTTGACAATACTTGAAAGATGAGGTAAAGGTTTTCTTAACTGCTACATGACCAAATACTCCATTCTCATTTTGTCTCCTTGATACTGTAGATCTGGTCACTTTTCTGTTATTTGGTACATGGTCGTTTATCTCATAGTTTGAGATCAACAAAAGTCTTCCTTCTGCTTCAAAGACTGCATAAACAAAGATATTAAAAAAACATAAGTATCATTTAATTTAGGTGTTCTACTTTTCCTTTCATATTTTCAAATTTACACATCTCAGTCTCTTGATCTATGGTGTACTTGACAGTGTTTGTGAAGCATTTCAAGTCAGCAACAATTTGTCAGAGTCCAACAAACATCTCATAAACCTTTACATAATCTCTCTGCTCTACTAACTATGTTCTGTGCTTTTTTGGAAAGTGTAATATTGTTGTGTATGCTGGTGGGTGTGGCAAGAGGTGTCTGATTTTCTATCTGATAGCTCTGTAACTAAACAAGATACAAAGCTATAAATATGTTTCAGTGATGATGGTAATATAGTGAGTAATATATGTTAAATTTTGTACTTATAGTTGTGAATAAATTTGAAAAGGGGACAGTCTATAATAAAAACTGTCACATTTGTCACAGTAGGAGAAATTTGGGATTTTAAAGAATATTGCTTTATAAAAATAAGAAACTAAAACTTATACTATTGTAAAATATAGATTTTAGCTACAATTTTATGCTATACTAATTAGTAGAACGTAAAAAATAGTTTAATTAAATCCTGAATGCAAATCTTTAAAATCCTCATGACACGTGCAGGAGGATGTATGTGGACACAGCTAAATTGTGTATCATTCTCTACATGAGCAAGAACCTAATGAGGTATTTACTTGAACTTAAAGAGTTAATAAAAAGTGCAATCATATCAATTGTCATGAAATTATAAACCTGTTAAAATTAGATATTTTGGTTATTTCAATATTTAAAAAAATTGAATTATAAATATATATATGCTTGTTTGTTATTAAGTACAGAGCTAGATAATGGTATATTTTGTGATGTCGAGTTTCAGCTTCATTATTTATTTTTGACTTCAAGATTTTAAGCTTTGGCAATTTGAGAGAGGGAGCTCACAAATCAAGGATCTCAAATTTGATTCCAACTAACATCAAAATTGCTCACTATTTGTATTATACCTATTGTACTTTTTAATACTAAAATTCCTTATCTAGACCCTCTAGTGATTTTCAGGAATTAGAAAAGTGTATATCAAAAATATTTCAACAACAACAAAAAACTTAAGTTTAAGAATATTCGTTTCTGTAACATCTATAGTAAAAAACAAAGTAATAAATATTCAATATATAGCTATGTAATACACTGTCAACAAATGATGTTTCATGCAATGAGTTGATGAAAACACAAATATTTATTTATAAAAACAATACATAACCTGCATAATTTCTTCTTAAAGAATTTACAAGAATACTACTTTACATGAATAAGACAGAGCAATTTCAGTAAAAACTTGAAAGAACTAATTCTTTTTTTTGATACAATAATTCATGATGAACAACAAAGACAACATTTTATTGCCATGTTCTTGACATTCACAGCTTTCAGCACGCATTTGTCGTGAGGCCTAGAACAAGAAGAATAAAAATAATGTCACTGTCATGTGTTAAAGATTAAGGTTCAAAGTTCACCCTGAAATAATTATGGGTAAGAAAAGAAGGAAAGTAAATAGTTATTATGAGAAAACATTATCCAACAGTAATGTATTATCTAATGCAGGGGTTCACAACCTTTTAGCACTCGCAACATGAAAATGTAATTGATGAAATAAAATTAATGTTATCCCAAGCTACTTCTAACAATGCTACGCGACTCCCCTGATCTAATGGTTGAGATAACCTTGTTAAAGAATGCCTGAGATCTTAACATTCAACACGTGTCGAGAGTTAACATACTGGAAGATAAAAATGAAACCAAAATATATTTAATAAACGAGTGATATCTATAATGAAATTGATAACACATGCATATAGTTAAATGGGATATCTATCACATACCTAGACTTTACACATGTAAAAATACAGATACAATAAGTTACTCAAAGAAATGCAGCTATGTTTAATCAAGTGATATAACCGAACAATGGAATGTAAGTATTCACATGGATACAAATTACACTAACCACGCATTACATAACTCTAGATCTGTTTCACATTAGTCACACTAACTACACAGTACATAACTCTAGAACTGTTTCACATTAATCACACTAACTACACATTGCATATCTCTAGAACTGTTTCACATTAGTCACACTAACCACACAGTACATAACACTAGAACTGTTTCACATTAGTCACACTAACCACACATTACATAACTCTAGAACTGTTTCACATTAGTCACACTAACTACACATTACATAACTCTAGAACTGTTTCACATTAGTCACACTAATTACACATTACATAACTAAAGAACTGTTTCACATTAGTCACACTAACTACACATTACATAACTCTAGAACTGTTTCACATTAGTCACACTAACCACACATTACATAACTCTAGAACTGTTTCACATTAGTCACACTAACCACACATTACATAACTCTAGAACTGTTTCACATTAGTCACACTAACTACACATTACATAACTCTAGAACTGTTTCACATTAGTCACCTAACTACATATTACATAACTCTAGAACTGTTTCACATTAGTCACACTAACCACAGAATTCATAACTCTAGAACTGTTTCACATTAGTCACACTAACTACACATTACATAATCTAGAACTGTTTCAATTAGTCACACTAACCACAGAATTCATAACTCTAGAACTGTTTCACATTAGTCACACTAACTACACATTACATAACTCTAGAACTGTTTCACATTAGTCACACTAACGACACATTACATAACTCTAGAACTGTTTCACATTAGTCACACTAACCACTTATTACATAACTCTAGAACTGTTTCACATTCGTCACATTAACCACACAGTACATACCTCTAGAACTGTGTCACATTAGTCACACTAACTACACATTACATAACTCTAGAACTGTTTCACATTAGTCACACTAACTACACATTACATAACTCTAGAACTGTTTCACATTAGTCACCTAACTACATATTACATAACTCTAGAACTGTTTCACATTAGTCACACTAACCACAGAATTCATAACTCTAGAACTGTTTCACATTAGTCACACTAACTACACATTACATAATCTAGAACTGTTTCAATTAGTCACACTAACCACAGAATTCATAACTCTAGAACTGTTTCAATTAGTCACACTAACCACACAGTACATAACTCTAGAACTGTTTCACATTAGTCACACTAACTACATATTACGTAACTCTAGAACTGTTTCACATTAGCCACACTAACCACACATTACATTACTCTAGAACTGTTTCACATTAGTCACACTAACTACACATTACATTACTCTAGAACTGTTTCACATTAGTCACACTAACTACACATTACATAACTCTAGATCTGTTTCACATTAGTCACACTAACTACACATTACATAACTCTAGAACTGTTTCACATTAGTCACACTAACTACACAGTACATAACTCTAGAACTGTTTCACATTAGTCACACTAACTACACATTACATAACTCTAGAACTGTTTCACATTAGTCACACTAACCACACATTACATAACTCTAGAACTGTTTCACATTAGTCACACTAACTACACATTACATAATTCTAGAACTGTTTCACATTAGTCACACTAACCACACATTACATAACTCTAGAACTGTTTCACAGTAGTCACACTAACTACACATTACATAACTCTAGAACTGTTTCACATTAGTCACACTAACCACACATTACATAACTCTAGAACTGTTTCACATTAGTCACACTAATTACACAGTACATAACTCTAGAACTCTTTCACATTAGTTACACTAACTACACATTACATAACTCTAGAACTGTTTCACATTAGTCACACTAACGACACATTACATAACTCTAGAACTGTTTCACATTAGTCACACTAACCACTTATTACATAACTCTAGAACTGTTTCACATTAGTCACATTAACCACACAGTACATACCTCTAGAACTGTGTCACATTAGTCACACTAACTACACATTACATAACTCTAGAACTGTTTCACATAAGTCACACTAACTACACATTACATAACTCTAGAATTGTTTCACATTAGTCACACTAACTACACATTACATAACTCTTGAACTGTTTCACATTAGTCACACTAATTACACATTACATAACTCTAGAACTGTTTCACATTAGTCACACTAACTACACATTACATAACTCTAGAACTGTTTCACATTAGTCACACTAACTACACATTACATAACTCTAGAACTGTTTCACATTAGTCACACTAACCACACATTACATAACTCTAGAACTGTTTCACATTAGTCACACTAACTACACATTACATAACTCTAGAACTGTTTCACATTAGTCACACTAACCACATAATTCATAACTCTAGAACTGTTTCAATTAGTCACACTAGCTACACATTACATAACTCTAGAACTGTTTCACATTAGTAACACTAACCACATAGTACATAAGTCTGGAACTGTTTCACATTAATCACACCAACTATACAGTGCATAACTTTCGAACTGTTTGACATTAGTCACACTAATTATATATTACGTAACTCTAGAACAGTTTCACATTAGTCAGACTAATTATATATTACGTAACTCTAGAACTGTTTCACATTAATGACACCAACTGTACAGTACATAAGTCTGGAACGGTATCACATTAATCACACCAACTATACAGTACATAAGTCTTAAACTGTTTCACATTAATGACACCAACTATACATTACATAAGTCTGAACTGTTTCACATTAATCACACCAACTATACAGTGCATAACTTTCGAACAGTTTAACATGAGACAAAATAATATTTTAAGTGCTTCCATTGATCAATTTTCGTACTAAATTGTGGGTTTGAAACTCCATGAGTCGCATTCGTTACCCTAAAAAAAATCGCAGTCTTCACTTGGGGTTAGCAGATATGTAATAAGAGTAGCTGTCAAATCCTATTATACAGTCTGAGAAGAGTAGTCCAATCGTTGACGGTGGGTGATGTTGACTTCATTCAAGTCTGTTATTTTAAAATTAAGGACGGTAACGCAGATAATAATACCTCCTGTACCTTTGCGCAGAACCAAATAAACCAATCAAAATCGGTTATACATTAGTCACACTGACTCTACGACAACAAGAGAATGGTTTGTCTCACCGACATTATGATAAACACAAAGTGGATTTACCCTTACCCAGAGGTTTTAATAACACTTAAGGTCTCCTCTGTAATTTGAGTTAACCCTAAGAACCCGCATTTTGTCCTTCGACCTACTTCTGTTGGAAGAGCGGCATGTCTTTGTACTTACATTGCTAGAAACCGGGTTTCGGTACCTGTTTTAATTACAAATAGCCCATTATGTTGCTTTGTGCTTAACTACAAATAATTAATCAATAATATTACCGAAATATTCTATTAAAAAAAATTTTAAATTTATACATTTTGACTCTATGACCCCAGTCACGCAACGCTGGTTCTGTGAAAATGCGAAAATAAAAACGGAATTATTATTTTATGTCCTCAGTTTCCAACAACAGAAAAACTGTTAAAGTTTCCATGTTGAAAAATCACGTGGAACACTCGTATTTCACTTCCGTATACAACTTATGAAATCAACGTCACAAAATTAGGCTTAATAATCGAGAAAGTTCATATTAAGCAGAGGCCAGGTGGGTTAAGGCGTTCGACTCGAAATCTGAAGGTCGCGGGTTCGAATCTCGGTCGCGCGAAACGTCCTCCCTTTTCAACCGTGGAGGTGTTATAGTGTGACCACTATTCGTTGGTAAAAGAGTAGCCCATAAGTTGGCGGTGGGTGGTGATGACTCGCTGCCTTCCCTCTGGTCTTACAATGCTAAATTAGGGATGACTAACACAGATAGCCCTCATGTAGCTTTGCGCGAAATTAAAAACAAATAAACTGAATAGATGAACGAAGGCCGATGTCTTACTTTCCCTGTTGATACACGTGGTTTCATGTAATAAACCACGTGGATTCACATGGTTCATCTACTAGATAACTGTTGTACTTCTTCATTCATCTTTAAAATTTAAATTTTGTTTCGAAGTTCTTTGCAGACATAATTAGCTTTAGAATCAGGGTAATCAAATAGAAATTTCGCTGTGTTTGTATCTATGTATGTGGCTTTCGTTTACTAAGTGTCCCGACATGAGTAGGTCAGCTGAGAGAGGTAATATCCTTTAAAGTGTAGGGTAGAGACTGATTGAAATGATCGGGTTATGCACACACACTAAGTTTGTGGTTCAAACTTACTGAAATGATCCGGTAATGTACTCTAAGTTTGTGGTGAGTGTGTGGCTCAAACTTACTGAAATGATCCGGTAATGTACTCTAAGCTTGTGGTGAGTGTGTGGTTCAAACTTACTGTAATTATCCTTTAATGTACTCTATGTTTGTAGTTCAAATTTACTGAAATTATCTGATGATGTGTCACTATTGTGTGCTGATTTTCACGCCCTTAACTTTGAATTAGAAGAAAGGCAATATCTAAAAGCACCCACCGCACGCTCTTTGGCTACTCCAACAGTGGGGCCTGTCTGTCACGCTCGTAACGAACTCAAAACTTCAAAGTGTGTAATGATTTTTTGTGGGTTGGGGGATTGAACTACAGAACTTCGAAAGGATAATCAGTCATGTTAAACAATTGGGCCGCACTCGACCTAGAAAATGACTGACATAACCTTGCAATGTACTCTGAGCGTGGAGTATAGAGAGATGAACTGATGGTGGGCTCTACGCGTGAGGAACATAGCATTAGAAATCGTTGAACTTTTTGTTTAAAATTAGATCCAAACCTCTAATACTATAATTTCTTTCTTTTATATAACAGTAAAAACAATTTATAATTATGTTTGTTCAACCACAGCTATCAAAACTCGGTTTCTCGCACTGCAAGTCCACAGACTGTGGAAGAGAGGACTTTTAAATTCGAATTCCAAATTATGATTTCTGGATCAGCTACTAACCACGAACTTCTGATAAAAGAATATTTACTGACATCAAACAAACACCCAAGAGTAAACAACAATCGTAAATCTTTAAAAATTCTATATTGATTCTTTTTTGTAAAATACATAAAAATATTTGTTTTCTGTGAAGCTTACATCAACACATGGTACAGCTTGCCAGATTTCAATATATCATAACAATTGATATTCTCGGTGTACAGTAATGGCAATATTTATTGAATCACACAAGTGATTGAGTTATGGGCGCCCGCAGGGGGGTAGGGGCACTCGCCCCCACCAAAAATGAGAATCACAATCATTTCTTTATACATTCAGAACTTACATCTATGTTTTTCTCATAGCATAGCCACATCGGGCTATCTGCTGAACCCACCGAGGGAACTGAACCCCTGATTTTAGCGTTGTAAGTCCGTAGACTTACCGCTGTACTAGCGGAGGACCTGAATTTACTTATGGGTAGTTTATTCATTTCCCAATTTCTTACTACTTTGCCCCCATCTTAAAAACTTTGGCCCTACCTGGAAATATTTTTGAGGACTCCTCTGGATACAGAAGTCACAACTAATCAGAAGTGATGAATTTAGTAGTGGTCCAGAATATTATGACACAAACGTCACGCCATTCTTAATAACAATAGCTTGTTTCCTTGTTTTAGATTTTCCAGTGGGTTTTCCGTTGAGACAGTGGTAAGTTTACGGACTTACAACGCTAAACTCGAGGGTTCGATTCCCCTCTGTGGACACAGCAGATAGTCCAATGTGGCTTTGCTCTAGAAAAACGCATCTTCCAGTGGAACAGCGGTACGTCTGCGGACTTACAATGCTAGAAACTAGGTTTCGATGCCCGTCGAGGGCACAGCACAAATAGCCCATTGTGTTTAAATAAAACAAACAAAAAACCTTATTTCAGAAAAAATAATTAAAGTTTTATTCCAGTCTCCAGGCAACAATCTAAGCACGTTGCTGTTGAACTGACGTTTAAAATAAAAAATGTAAGAATGGTGAATAGAATGTTACGTTTTGGATCGGCATATTCCAGTCGTTAGGCACCAGGATCGCAACCTATGGGTCACGGGTAGAATCCCCACCGAACATGTTCGTTCTTTCAACCGAGAAGAAGTCATAGTGTGACGGTGAATCCAACTATCCGTTATTAAAATGATAACCCGAAAGTTGGCGGTGGATGGTTTTGACTAGCTTCCTTCCCTCTAGTGTGTGACTTTAAAATTAGAAGAGCTAGCACAAACATCCCTGGAAGAAGTTTGAATAAATAAACAAGTAACGAACTCTAGCATTGATGTGGAGAACTGGATATTGACGGATCCCCTACACATTCAAGCAAAACGTACATACCCAGCGAGCCATTTTATCTGGATCGTGTTCTTGGAACACCATATTTTAGTAAAACTCAACCAAATATTCAAATACGCATTTTTAGCCTGTATTGCATCGTATCCCACTGCAACAAAACTCTGTCGTATTTCTTGAGATAGGCCCGGCGTGGTCAGGTGGGTTAGGGCGTTCGAATCGTCATCTGAAGGTCGTCGGTTCGAATCCCCGTCGCACCAAACATTCTCGCCCTTTCAGCCGTGGGGGGCGTTATAATTTAACGGCCAATCCTACTATTCGTTGGTAAAAGAGTTGGCGGTGGGTGGTGATGACTAGCTGCCTTTCCTCTAGTCTTACAATGCTAACTCAGGGACGTCTTGTGCAGATTGCCCTCGTGTAGCATTGGGCCAATTTCAAAAACAAAACAAACAATTTCTTGAGTTTTACAACTGTTTTTATTTTTATTCTACCAGTTGTAATAAACAAGTTTTTATTAAATCTCGTAATCAGGTATTTGGTGAAAACGTTTTCAAATCGCACCAGACAAAAGACAGTTGTGATCAAGGCGTTGTTTATATCAGCAACTGCAAAGTGTAACCATTTTCATTTTTCCCTTTAAAGTCATCCACCAATTAAAATTAGAGTTTAATAGCACACACACTACAAATATTAAATGTCTGTGTGTGTATGTGTGATTAGAAATGTTGCAAAAATTACTAGGAACAAATCTTGAGGACATAATAGTGGTTTTATTTCGTGCGTTTTAAAGCTATATTGGTAAAGTTTGTTCTGGTACTAATAACTCCAACCTGGATTCAATTAGTAACTAGTGCTTTAAAACGCCTGAAACAGTTTCATCCGTACATTGTAGGGAACATGATTGTTGTATCATTACTAATCAGAAGATCACGTGACGAGTTAACACGTAACAGGTTTTTATAACGTATTGACACCATATCTTTTCATTTTAAAGGCTTGTGAAGGTCACCTTGGCTTTTAAAAGGTTAAAGAGTTCAAAGTGAATCATCTCGTGCCTCTTTAGGTTTTCCTTTGAGGTAATTGCAAATGGGGTCTCATTATAAGTGTGAAATAATAGTATACTAACACTTCCATGTCTAATGTGGAAACGAAGACATTGATAACTGGATTATATATGTTCAGCTCTCCATTGGCTCAGAGGGGAAATTTGAAGGATTATAACACTAAAAACCGGTTTCTGATATCCGTGATGAGGTCTCTGTCTTGGTCAAGATAAAACCCTTTCCTCTGTACCATTATGTGAGATCTGATAACGATAGGTTTGTGGATGCGTTTAGCGTGTCTGATGTTATTGTTTATCCGATAAACTCGGTTAGTCACGTGCCTGCAAAACTTCTGAGAAGATAGAAGGTTTCAGACGTTTCTCGAAAATTAATCTGTTTTCCAGTTCATGTTAAAGAAAGCCCTTCTAACCAAACACTGAAGAAATCTCGCCAATATTTCAACCTGTGCGTATAGCGAAGCACAAAAGATATAAACTAATAAAGTTGCGGTTGGTCCCAAAATATGAAATATGGAAAAATATCCTTCCTTCTGATTACAATGTTTGAAAGGGCGCACTTTTTTTTAGACGTAGTGTAACAATAGTTTTAGTAGGACAGTGTTTTCAATTTCGCGCAAAGCTACACGAGGGCTATCTGTGCTAGCCGTCCCTAATTTAGCAGAGAGAAGGCAGCTAGTCATCACCACCAATCGCCAACTCTTGGGCTACTCTTTTACCAACGAATAGTGGGATTCACTGTCACATTATAACACTCCCGTGGCTGATTGGTGCGACGAGGATTCGCACTCGCGACCCTCAGATTACAAGTCGAACACCTTAACCCACATGGCCTTGCCGGGCCTAATGTATTTTATCTTATAGCAAAGCCACATCGGGCTATCTGTTGAGTTTACTGAGTGGAATCGAGCCCCTGATCTTAGCGTTGTAAATCCGTAGACTTACCGCTATACCAGTGGGAAACAGGACAGAGCGAAGAAGGTGAGTGGAATATGTCTTCATATAAAACAACTTTAGTGTGATACCAGATGTCGATATATATAAATCCTTCGCGATGTCAGATGTTCTGATTTGAAGATAGCTATAGCCCAACACAACCTGCTTAAACGTTTTTTTTTTGCGTTGTTTTTGGGGGCGGGGAGGGTTTAAGAAAAAAACTAAACCACGTGCTCACATGCTGCAAACGGATCGGTTAAGATGAAAGTTCTTTGTACTTTACAAAACGTTCCCGGATGTCCTTCTAACTGTCAAGGTCAGAGTTATGAAGCGTGCACTTTAGATGCATAAAATGACTCAGGGATAAGACTTTCGTAACACCAGAATGCAGTTCTTTTCGAAATTTATCTTCGACGATTGAGGAAGGCGGAGCTGTCTTCAGGTGGGACAACTTTCTGGACAAAAAAAAAACTTATCTGCTGGCGAGTTTAATCCGGAATCTTGAATTCTCGTGCGTTGTTTATTCTAGGTCACACAAAAACTCCCGCCTTCAAATTAAAAATAAACTCCGATATCTATTTTGCGGTGTCGTTTAGACATTTCAAGTCCAGAAATTTATTTACTAACGCTTAAAAAAACGTTAATTAGGGACGTGCGTTAACGAAAAAGTGAATTTATAAGCACGTTATTGCTTACGTGGAACAACTCACCACTGTGGATCTGATATCTATGGTTGGCGTCCCGTTGTGGCAGAAAATAAAAAAAACGTCTTCCGCAACTTGGTATCGCGGGTACTATGACGTAATGTGTTTTTCTTTTTCCAGCGCTTTCGAATTGTTCAGAATCCATAATATATTTTATTTTCCCTAATTTAGCATTGTAAGACTAGAGGGAAGGCAGCTGGTCATCACTACCCACCGCCAACTCTTGCGCTACTCTTTTATCAACGAATAGTGGGATTGACCGTCACATTATAACGTCCCTAAGGGTGAAAGTACGAGTATGTTTGGTGTGACCGGATTTTATAAAACGCTCGAGTTTTAGATTTCGTGTGAAAACTGCTACGACTTTTGTATGTAATCCTGTGTGTTAGCTTTAACCATAAAGGTACCTGGAATCAATTCTTGTAGTACTAAGGAATTATTTTCAGTTTAAATGTATAAGACAAGATGTTGTGAGGACTTAGAAAGTCAAAGAATAAGACGGAATACGGAACAGAAAAACTGTGGACTTTCTTGATTGAAGTAGTTTTGTTTCTGAGAAATTTAAATGCGTATTTCATTAAGGTGTTGTCATTATTTTGTTATAGTTATCGCGTATATTCCTGTTTGTTTTGTTTTGTGTTTGAAACAGAAATAGCTCTAATTATTTTTTACTACATATTTTTATTCACTAACTTGACCAAAGCTCTTTTTCATTTTTTTCTCGTTAATGACTGCTTCTCTTTACTTACATGTATATATTGATAAATTTCTCGGAAACTTAAAGAAGAAAATACAAACCATAAATAAAGTCGATGATAGTGCCATCTCACGGTATAAAGAAAAATAAATAATAGCTTTGTTTTCTAATTTTCTGAGAGTCCCTCCTGCGGGACACCAGTAACCATACTGACTTACAAAAGTCAAGTCCAAGTTCCAAGTTTGACTGTGTGGGTATTTGGGTATTGATGTTGTTAAATACCCAGGAGGGTCAGGTACATTTGACCTCTTCCTCCCTCCCGAACGATTATAGCGTCTGTCTTAGGGTTTTTTGTTTTTTGTTTTTTTTTTAAAGCTTTGGGCCAGAGTAAAAGTATAACATCATACTCAGGTCCATTTCAGGGCTCAGTCCATGCATGGACGAACAAGGAGTTTTTTTTGTTTGTTTTTTTCCATTTAATTTTTTTTTGTATTTTCATATATATATATATTTTTTTTGTATTTTTCTCCTTTTCTCGATTGAGAGAATGCTACTACTACTTGTAGTAACACAAACACTCACACAGAAAAGAAAGTAATAATAATTATTATTATTCAATACTTGAATAATAATTCAAAAAAAGAGAAGAAAATAAAAATAATAATAATGATTAAAAAAAGAAAATAATAATTATAAAAATAAAAAAGAAACAAGGACTAAGTGTCTAGTGCATAGTGGCCAGCTTGTGTTACATTTCTTAAATATATGTTAAAAGGGGAGAGGTATTTAGTACCATTTACATCATGTACGTGATATCTGTCGAGATCACACATTAAGTCATTTTTGTGCCAATTCTTATTGAAATATTTTAGAGAATTATGCAAGAGTCTTTCAGCTATTGTATCTATGTTTGCATACTTGTGCATGAATGTGGTTGAGGTGCTACGTGGTACTTTGTATGCTGAAGTTAGTACAGAATTTTGTATACGTTGAAGTTTCTGTTCATGTGTGGGTGCTATGTTAATCCAGGCAGGTGATGCATATTCTATTGTTGGTCTAATGTACGTTTTGTAGATTTTAAGTATGTTGTCTGGTGATGTTCCTTGATTTTACCTGAAAGACTTCTTGCATAGTTTGCTCTTTTCCAGATTCGTATCAGTACATTTTTAATATGTGGTAGCCACGTTAATTTTGAGTCATAGGTTAGACCTAGAAATTTAGCAGAAGTAGCAGTCAGTAAAAGTGATCCATTCATATAGAGTTTTGGTGGATCTTTTTCAGCTTATTCAGTCTGCTGAATACTATGACTTGGGTTTTTGGAATATTAACTTTGATTCTGTATTTCTGGCAGTATTCTTCGATGTTATTTAGGACTGGTTGTAGGTTCGTTGCTGCTATTGACGGAGTGGGGGCACTTTTCCAGACTGCTACATCGTCAGCGAACTGTGATGCATAACCTAAATTTAGGTCCGACAGAGGCATATTACTCACGTACATGATAAATAATATAGGGCTAACAACCCCTCCTGCGGGACTCCTGCTTGGGTGAAAAGGACCCTGAGTGGGCCCCATTTACATTTACTTTACACATTCTGTTATCCAGGAAGTTGGACAGCCAGCGAATAATTTCCTGGGGTAATGCCATTTCAAGCAATCTATGTCTTAAGCCGTTATGCCACACTGTGTCAAATGCTTTCTCAATGTCGAGAAAGCAAGCTACAGTGCATTCTTTTTGTTGAAGCTGTCGGTAATTGATTCTGTAAGTCGAATCAGGTGGTCTGTAGTTTATGGTTTTTTCGAAATCCGTTTTGAATTTCTGGTAATTTTGAATTTTCTTCTAAGTAAACTGACAGACGATTACTAATTATCCTCTCTAATACTTTGCCAATACAACTGGTTAAGCTAATCGGGCGGTAGTTGTTTGGTTTATTCGCTGACTTTCCTTCTTTCTGGAACATTAATATTATTGCTTCCTTCCAAGAAACGGGGATATATCCAGCTGATAGTGAGAGATTAAATAACGCTGTTAGGTGTTCATATAATCTCTGAGTGCCTTGTTTTAGGAGGATAGCTTGAATACCATCTTCTCCAGGAGCTTTGTTTTTTGTGTTTTTAATAGCAGTTACTACTTCTGTAACAGTGATATGTTTTACCAGTTGATGAGTGCTCCAGTCTTTTGTTTTTTTCTTGGTGTGTAATATTGTTGACTGGAAATTTAGGTGTAAAAATGCTTCTGTTTTGGTCAATAAAGTTTGTGACTGTATTATAAAAGTATCTGTTCATGTCTGGTTCATGATGTGTTTTGAACGTGTTTTCTAGGTGTTTTTAAATATCTCGGCTTTTTTCTGTGTTAGTGTATGCTGTTTCTCCATCCAGTTCCAGTGGTGGATATACTGTGTTTGTTGTTCCTGTGTTTGTAAATCTTTTCAAATGTGTCCAGAATTGTTTAGGATCAGTTTTATGATTTAGATCGGAACAGAAGGTGTCCCAGTTTTCTTGTTTCTGTTGTCTGATTAAGTTTCGTATTTTATTTCTTATTGTGTTTATCTGAGTTTTAAGTGTGGGGTTTCGATTTTGAATGTACTGTCTGCGGAGTATACGTCTGTTTTAATTAAGTGTATTATATCTTTATGTGGTTGCCATGAATGAGTTGTTGTGAAGTGTTTTTGTTTCGGTATCGAACTGTTGGCTGCATGTTTTAGACACTCAGAGATGATATGACAGTATGCATCTATATCTGATCCGTCCGCGGCAATATGTAGTACTTCTGGAGGTAAGGTTTCATTTAATATAGTTTGGAAAACTGGCCAATTAGCTTTTGTAGTTCAGTTGGTCTCTCACTATGATTTTATTTAAGTGGGGGGTGAGATTGAAGATACACCAAACTGGAAGGTGGTCACTATCTATATCGTGACCAACATGAAAATTTATGAATTTGCGACTCATATTTGACGAACACAGGCATAGGTCCAGTATTTCACTGGTGCCATGTGCGTACGAGATATGTGTCGGTGTTGCATCGTTTAATAAAGTCATGTTTGATTCGTCCAGAAATTGATAAAGTAATTTGCCATTTGCGTTTGAGCAACGACAGTTGAATGCTATATGTTTACTGTTTAGGTCGCCGATAATAATAAGATTACAGTTGCTATTATACAATATATTCAATAGATTTACATCTAACACGGTACTAGGCGAGCAGTAGATGCCCGCCACAGTAACGTCTGTCTGATTTTGCGTTTTTACATTAATAACTATGGATTCATTACTGGAAGGGATAGTAAGTTCCTGAACTATAAGTTCAGTCTTATACAATAATAAAAGACCTCTGTTTGGATCTCTATTATCCTTCCTGTCATGTCTAATAGTAGAGTAGCCGTTTAATTTAAATCTATGGTAGTTATACAGAAGAGTTTCACTAATTATGATTACATCAGGTTTTATGGAGCTTGTTGTATCTTCAATCTCATGTTTCTTGGAAGCAAGATTCTGCGCTTGGGCAGGGTAAAGGAAGGACATACCTCTGAAAGGCTCTAGATTTCTACGTGTTATATTTTGCTTCATATTTTGTTAGTGTTTTTACTTTTCACTTCGAATTTTAGTTTTACGCCAGTAGACAGAAGACCTTATTTGAATTGGCCCAAGACAGGAAATACCCCTTCGCTAAACAACGAGGCGACATGCCGGTCGGGGAGTCGGAGACCAGGGAAAGCGATGTAGCGTCTGAGACTGAGGGAGCAAGCCCGTCTGTTTCAGGGACAAAAAGTAAGTCTAGTGACTATGGCCAAACAGATAATGATAATTTAAAATTAAAATCTTTAATGTTCATAGCCGAAAAAGAACTAAAAGCTAAGTTAACGCCGGTTAAAGAAAATACTGTAAGGACTCGAAAAAAACGAAAACTAGTAAAAGATATTATGATTTCAGCATGTGAAGACAATGTACCTAAGACTACGGATATAGACTTTAATATGCCAAAACTAGCAGTACTAGCAACCCAAACCCCACCCTGGATATTCAAAACAAACATGTTCAGATTAAAGACGAAGTTCTTTCTGACGACGAAGGCTTCACGCTTGTGCAGACTCGAAGTCAGAAAAAAAAAATTAAACAAAGAACAACCACCACAGACACACATACACAAATCGCACCAAAATCACCTAAGCACGCAGTTATAATCCAAGGAGTTCCTGGTAGTTACAACCAACCACAATTGGCCAAAGAAATATACAGGTGCAAACCTAATACAAAGATTACTAATATTAAGCGTCTGCCCAGAGGCGGTGTTCTGGTTCAAGGACAGGAACCCGCTGACTTAAACAGTCTACTAAAAGCTTGGCCTGCAGACGCATTCAAAACAGGAAGCATTACAATACACCTACCAGGAACTAAACCAACACCGAAGTCTTTTGTGATACGAGGTGTACATAATTCAATAGACATAGAAGACGTTAAGGAAGAGTTAAGTACACAAAACATAAAACACATTTCAGTTGAGCGTATAATTTCAAATATTACTAAAAGACCCACAAACCTAATCAAAGTAGTCACAGACAACAGCCAGGATATTACACAATTCATTAATAATGGTATCACTATGTGGTATCATAAGTACACAGTAGAACAAACAAAAACACCAGCAGTGGTTGTCACACAGTGCTACCAATGCCAAAGGTTTGGACATGTAGCAGCAGCATGCCAAGCAAATGCGCGTTGTGTGGGCTGTGGGGAGAATCACCACATTACACAGTGTACAAAACAGAACCCCAAACCCAAATGCTGCAATTGTGGGGAAGAACACACGGCAAATTATAAAGGTTGCCAGAAATATAAATCCATAAAGACACACTTATACGAAATTAAAAATCCCAACATGAACAAGCCGCCACCACCACGAACAATTAAGGAACCCACACCTACCACTCCAGCACCACAAAAGTACAACTACACAGACAAACACATACGCTGCAGTGGTTAAAAATTCATCATCCCGACATGAAAAACCATTACCAAGTGAAGAGGAAATACCAAAACCACCTCAAAATACACAACCGACAACAATTGAAACAACATTGACAACTGCCATAACTTCCACCTTCTCGGAAATAATGGCAGAATATACAAATCCCACAAACACCAACAGTCTCACAGACATAATTGTTAAAATCATATTGAAAAACATACACAAGTTCTTGCCGCAAATTTTAACCTCCATCATAAACTCTACTAGACATGGATAACTTCACAGTTCTACACATCAATATACAAAAGTCAAAATAGAGAGTTGTTGTTGTTTTGAATTAAGCACAAAGCTACACAATGGGCTATCTGTGCTCTGCCCACCAAGGGTATCGAGAAACCCGGTTTTTAGGGTTGTAAGTCCGCAGACCAACCGCTAAGCCACTGGGGGGGGGGGCAAATAGGGAGTTAAATCTTTTACGGAGAATACGGTAGATGGAGTGATGTAGCTGGCTTTACTATAAAACAAACAAAAACTCAAAGAAAATTTTAACATGGCTTTTTTGCTTAAAAACAAGTAAAGTTTTCCAAGCGATTTTTGTTTTGTTAATCAAAATTTCAGGTAATAAAAATTAAATATTAATTTCCGCAAATGTCATTTTGGTACGTAGAAATACCAAGAAAAATAAACTTCGATTTCTTGTTAATTTTAGTTATAACGAACAAATATAACTCAACAAATATTTCATTTTTCTTGATCTCTGTCAACTGTAGAAAATGGTGGGAAAAGGAACGTGAACGTAGCGAACGAAAGAGAAACAGCGCCACCAAGTGAGACAAGTGATTTTATCCGTGCGATAAAAGGTAAGTACACATAACTTTGGATTGAGCGTTGGCTAGTAGTTAACGTGCTCCAGTAATGAATCCGAAAATTCTCGATTTGCGACCAATTGCCCCCAAAATGCGCTCCGCACATTGGATCGATAGATCACATACAAAAGTAACAATTAAATTTCACTACTAGGTCAGAGAATAGTAGCTTAAGTGTTGGCGGTGGGTACTTTTGAGTAGCTTCCTTCGCTCTAAGATTTTTCAGTTTAAAATTAGGGATGGATATACATAGCCAGGCCTTTATTAGGCTCTAAGTTAAAGTTCTGTAACAAATATGTTAACCACGTGGCTATTCCATTGTAAAGCTATAGCTGGTTTTCCACTGTAAGCTCACGAAATGTATTTAGTGTAACGGGTGTATTGGGAATTTCATCTTACAATCTTTGTAGAATATTGTTGTTGGCTCCAGTAACCTTGTAGTTTAATGGAGACAATTTGTGTACTATAAACAGGAAACATGTAATAAGGAGTAATGCTGTGTGTACGTATCTTATAGTATAACCATATCGGCTATCTTCTGTGGCCATCGAGGGTAATCGAATCTCTGATTTATATTTCAGACTTTTCTAAAGATTATTTATTTGTGTTTTTAACAGGCTTACTAAACACATCTTAAATAAAACAAAGTGCAGTTAATAGTTAACATATATCAGTGTCACTGCTATTTTAACAAGATATTTGTGTCTTAAGTGGGACTCCTGATGCAAAAGAATCAGGTTTCAAACCAGTGGTGAGTATGACATATTTTGTAGCTCTGCGTTAAACAAAAACAAACAAACACAGTGGTCAAAAGATTTATTAGTGTTAAGTGTTATAGGGCAGGAAAGCCCATGTATCAGATATGGACACAACAAAACTAATAATAACTAATTCAGTCTGTTTTGTCTCTAAATTAGAACATAAACAGCTCATGGTAGGTTCATGTGACAAACAAGATTTCGTAGCTAAAAGATTTAAGCCTGGCTGGAAAAACAGGTTACAAGGCTACTCTCCTTCTGAGACAACTTTGTAAGACAGTTTTTATGATGTATCCTCTAATAATCTGTGCTCATGAGCAAAGGCACTGTAAGTGTTCATTTTGTTTCAAGTTACCAGTTATAGTGTTTCTAAAGAAACAAGCAACTACCAAAGTAATAACTTCAACAAAATAAATAAAACAAGCAGGAAACCAATAAACTGATTTACTTCCCTTAAGTACCATACAAAATCTCAGAGCCATGATGTAGTTAGATTATTTGAAGGCATGTAACCAGTGGGATTTCTAATATAATAACTGAAAGTTTAGAAATTTACAATTGATACAGAAAAGAAAGAGAACTCTACAGTAAATAGATTGCAACAAAGAAAGTAATTCCAGGTTTCAGATAATATGTTTTGGATTTTGTTAGCTTTAGAAATTTAAAAGTTGTAAAGCAGAAATTATAGTAGATAAATGTTACAATTTTTGATAAGACTAACCTTAAAACTTCACTGTTCTCAAACTATTTGAGTTTAAAAAATAAGCAACAGACATGTACAAAGACCAGATATTTTCAGCTGTGTTTTCTGAATAGATAGGAAGTTGAAATTTTTCTTCTCTGAAATAAAATTTTCAATTGGAGGATCTATATAAATGTATGAATGACAGTCTGAATGTTTTTCTGTTACTTTATTGAAAATAATTGTCAATAAGATATTTGAAGAAACAAAATTATGAAACTAAACTTTGCAGTACAATTTCTTTGATTAAAAATATATGTAAAAACAGCTTGTTTTGGTTTTTCTCAACCCAAACAAGCCACTTTTACATATAAATTTTTCTCTACAAGTGGGTTTTCTTGACATCACTGACTATAATTTCTTTGATTGTTAGTAATTATTGGAGGAGGAAGATCAGAAATGATTTCTAAAAGTGTTAATAAAATGTATATAAAAAAATTAAAAATTTGAGCATTTCTTTTGTAGTTTATATTGTATCTGTTTAGAGGGAGAAGCCGGGTAATGTTTGAAAACTTGAGGTAGGCATGTAGCTCTCTTTATAATCATGAGGTCCTGTGTAAGTAAGTAGTAACACAAAAAGTAATTTAGAATGTATAAGAGTGATATTCAAATGCAAGTAATAAAGTAATACCACCCTAACCAACAATTTTATGGAATTACAAGAGAATGATTGTCACATGCGTTTAAAAAAATTAATGTTATGTAGTAGTTAGTCTTTGAAATTCTTAAAACTGTTTAACACCTTAAAACTTCCCCCTTGTGGAGACTGCCAAATAAAACTGATGGTCGAAAGATTTTGAGATGCTTGTTAAAATGTTCTGGGATATTTGTAATCAGTATGATATTATGGTCAGGGTCGTGTAATTCTGTGATAAAATACTTAAGTCCTGTCTGTTGACTTGAAGTTCCCTTGCATATTTGGTCTGGCATGGCCAGGTGGTTAAGGCACTCAACTCATAACACGAGAGTCGCGGGTTTGAATCCCGTCACACCAAACATGCTCACCCTTTCAGTCATGTGGTTGTTATAATGTAACAGTCAATCCCACTATTTGTTGGTAAAATAGTAACGCAAGAGTTAGCAGTGGGTGGTGATGACTAGCTGCCTTCTATCTAGTCTTGCACTGCTAAATTAGGACTGCTACTTCAGATAGCCCTCATGTAACTTTGCACAAAATTCAAAACAAACACACAATTTATGCATATTTACTCTTATTTAAAAGAACTTTGTAACTTTGAACAGTGACATACTGGAAAAAAAACCTGTTTTGTTTATTGCTAGTAAATTTTGTTATTTTCATGCCATTGAAAAATAATTTTGTTTCTCTCTTCTTCTTTGTTTATTTTTCAGAGGTTTGTAAAGAAAATCAAGGAACAATCTTTGTCACGCTGTCGAGTATCTAGGAGAAGAAAACAAAGTAGTACTAGTCAGGAAGATTCAGAATTAAGTGAAGGTGTAGTACTAGTCAGGAAGATTCAGAATTAAGTGAAGGTGTAGTACTAGTCAGGAAGATTCAGAATTCAGAATTCTCTGTTGGAGAAAAACTAGTGTAGATGATAACATTTGGAAAGTCTTCCACCTCTCGTCTTCAATTATTAATGTAGTCAGGAATATTCAGAATTAAGTGAAGGTGTAGTACTAGTCAGGAAGATTCAGAATTAAGTGAAGGTGTAGTACTAGTCAGGAAGATTCAGAATTAAGTGAAGGTGTAGTACTAGTCAGGAAGATTCAGAATTAAGTGAAGGTGTTAACATTATTTTAATTTAACTACTACATGAAATAAAAGTAGATAACTACCAGTTCTGTAGTGCCTCACTGGTACAGCAGTAACTCTACAGATTTACAATGTTAAAATTAGTGATTCAATTCCCCTCGGTGGACTCAGCAGATAGCCCAATGTGGCTTTGCTGTGAGAAAAACACACGCGCCAGTTCAATTAGTAAAGGTAAAAGATTTTTACCCAATATAGTTATCATAGAAAACTTTAATTCAACATTTTCTAACTCAAAAATACTTTAGAATTGGTTATTTTATCATTTTGTAACATTTTTTAAATAAAAATTGGAAAGAAAATTTAAAAAATGTAAACACTTGTTTGCATACAGCTTTGAGGGGAATCTCTTGTAAATGGTGCAACTTTAAATTATTTTCAAATTTTCATTCCATCCCAAAACATTGGTTTATAGATAAATAAACTATCATACTTTAACTACATAATTAAACATTTTCTGTTTCTTTCCTTATTTTTATTATTACAGTTTTTCAATTCCACCCTTTTATAATGTCACAGCATGTAGTCTGAACTACAATGAAGAAAAGCATAAAGAATATAGCTACAAATAAGGTTTGAATGCCATTAGATGGAGCATATTATAAACTGTTTTCATCAGTGTGAAGCAAGTAAAATATTTAAGCAGAGGTCCTCAGAGATGAACAGAGGAATCTTGTGAAAAGTTTAGTAAACATAAAACTAAACTAGAGATCTGATACTTTTATTTTTAGTTTCTTTAGGTGTGTTTCTCATTGTTAAAAGGTGTTTTTTGTATTAAATTATATCTGTTTGAAAGCTATGAAAAGTTTCTCTTACGACCAGACATTAGTTAAATTTAGAGGGTAGTGAAGGTAACACCAATATATTATTTTGATTCAAATCCTTATTTATTTTGTTAGGCTTATTGTATGTAAATAACACAAGTAAAATAACTTGATGAAACTTACATGAATAGATGGCAACTGCCTGTTGGAGAAAACAAGTGTAGATGATAACATTTGGAAGGTCTTCCACCTCTCGTCTTCAAGTGGAAGACTTCAAAATGTCATCCTCTACACTTGTGATTTTACAGCAGTTATCGTCCATTCAACTAAGTCTCATCACGAATACTCTGTTTAAACAAACAATCAAAGAATAGTAAAACAATGTGTTATTTTGTGAAGATAGATTGGTCAAGTCTAAGAATATGGTTAGCAAACATATTTTTAACTACTCTGACCACTGTGGTGGTGATACCTTTGTTAAAGTTCATGATGGTAGGTTATGAATAAATCTTTGTAACAGAAAGAGCCAGAAAATTTGAAAAGTATTAATTACTGAAGAAGGTATACAACAAATCTCAATAAAAAATGTATTTATTTTCATTATGATTGAATATTCATATCTTTTATCGGGCTTGCAAAACTGTGTCAATAAAGCACCAACTATCTGTACAAATGTAGCTGTTCTGTTTTCACAGTTTTCAGAAAATATTTACAGGGTCATCACTGTGACCAGTTGTACTTGGGCACAGTTTATAATTTGTCTAATTAGCTCTTCTGAGTCATTAGGTTTAAATGTTTGTACTTTAACACAGATGTGACACCATTTAAGAACTTTCATGAAATTGTATTTTGTAAACATGAAAATGTAATTATATAAAGCTGTAGGTTTGAATTTGGGTATTTGTCTGTAGTTTGCACTAAATACTATGTAAGTGATTTGGAAGTCAAGATAATGAAATTTCATATCCAGAAGTACTTAAAATATTATAATTGTAAATTATTCATAGTGAAATGGTAAAACACCCTTTATGTTAAAAATGTAAAACTGTAACAGTTATGCTGTACAACATAGTGATTAAATGCTAACAAAGCTTTGTGGAAACTTAACGATAACCACGATGTCACATTACATTTCCCAGATAAATATTCTTCAAGATTTTAATACATTTCACCATTTCAACTTGTGACTGGTTAGATATCTCACAATAATGTTAATATGATATTTTTATTTTAAAAAAATTTCAGGATTGGTAATTTTCAATTTTGTTTGTATAAAATGCATCTTTACTATAAAAAATATTGTCTGGTCATTAGTAACTTTAGTGACACAGATTTTATCGTATCATTATTATTTATCTCAGATGCATTGCATGGTATTTTTAAATATTGTAAGTATATATTTTAAAGTGTCTAACAGATTGTATTATTTCTGTATAAAATTGTTCAATATTATTACATTCTTTATGACAGAGACTTTTTTACTTTGAAAATAATTTATGTTTTGCAATAGATTATGTCAAACAACCTCATGTTGGATTAAAGTTATTAATGGTATTTATCAAGTTTTGGACTTCATCATAACGATGACCAGAACAGTTTAAAACAGTTCCAATTTATCTTCTTCATTTTTATGACTTCTAATCGATCAGATATTATTATTTCTTTGTTTTTTCTTGTCACATTTTTGAGGTTTATTTCAGTAATAACTTTATATTTTTCATTTATCTTTTTGTTATGGATATTTAAATATAAAACTTTGTAATTTCTCAAATGTGTGTCAAAATTCTTTATCATGTAAATTAGGGTTTCCCAGAATGGTTGATATTGATCCCCTTGGTTTGGTGAGACTGTAAAGGGGTGAATGAGGACTCAAGTGTTGATAGGAGGACAGAAATAACTCCTGTGCTAAAGTTGGACTATGCATCTAACTGCTCTATGACTCTCCAAGTTTGTATGTCGTTAAAACTGCAATTAGTCATGTAAATGGTTGGACTTCTGAAGAGACAGAGAAATAGGTATAATGTTAGAAACTTCAGGGACTTGAGACTCAAACTCTGAACCCTACAGTCCGATATTCATCAGGCAACTTTTAGAGAAAACCTCATTCTTTTTCACATTTTATGTTTTCTAATGATTGCATCGTAAAAGTTGATTATATTTTGAAGTTTCACTTCTAATTTATGTTCTAAGAATTTGAGAATCAGTGATCGCTTTATAAATTTGTAAAGGGGTCAGCATCTCAAAAGGCTTTAGGAAATCCTGATATTATTTTGGTACATTTAGGTGTATGGTATACGACGTACTTGTGCTGTTTATGACCTCCAAGTTCTCATCATTCATGTTCTATGTAAAGTATAAAATCAGTGGCCTTTTTTAATCATTTCAAACCAGTTCATGTGTTTGGTCGAATAAACGTACGACAAAAAATTTGTCATTATCAATTGGTAACTAATTTCTGTGTGTTATGAAAACAATGATTCAGGTCATTCTGAGTCAGACTTAGAAGAACAGCAGTGACACAGCTAGTTGCACCAGTGGTAGTATAACTGAGCATGGAGTCGAAGAAGAAGAGTTGAGTGACTACGGTGAGCACAGTGGACTTAGTGTTGAGAGTGTCACGAGCACTGCTGTTGACTGCAATGGAGGACCAGAAGAAAATTTGACTAGTAATAAGGCAGTTCTGCAAAACGGACTTGATTGTATTAGCAAAAGGTAATAATTGTTAGCATTGGCAAAAATATACAGTTTCTGAATGAAGGTACACAAATTCTTGAATGGCTATAAGTAGGCAAACTATGGCAGCAAGCGTGATAGTTAAGTTTTCCTAAGACCAAGTTCCGTAGCTCTTAGCCATATTCAGTTGTATAAATGATAATTTATAGAACTGGAAAATTAACTTGATTAATCAATATAATCAATTACCTATGAGTATTTATAAATTATGCCATATAAAATAATTCATTAATTGAGTTACTGTAAAATCAGTTGGTGTTGCAAAAGTAATCAACTGATGAAATTAGTCTTTCTTATTTATTACTGTTTTCAGTTATTCCAACTGTCCAAGTCTCATGTTATTATTAAATTCCACTAATTGTAGTTTAGTTGTATTTTTTTATAGTTTACTGAAAACTGTAGCTGTTACTGTAAACAGCTACTGAGTTTTGATGTAGGCTTCATATGGTGGTAATTCATTATTTTGATTTTGTGATAATTAAATAGTTTTTTTTCAAATTGAACACTGATAATTACATCTTTCATCTGAGGTATGCAAGTCTAAAGAGAGAGGAAATTTATTTAAAATTAAAATATTTAATTATCAGAACTCAGTAGTCTTGAAAACAGATATTTTAAATTACAAGAACATTTCTCTGTGTCTGTAGCACCATATCAGTATCACTAGAAGATAAAGATAATACAGAGAATGAACACTTATCAAATGGAGATGTACAGAGTAAATCTGAGGGAAGTAACTCTGTTTCTGGAATAGTGACTCTTCAGTAAGTTTTATTTCTGATTATACTATGTAACATAAATTTTGTTCCTGGACAGTATGTGTTATTTCTTCATTGCTTATGTTGTAAAAGTACAGAAAATGACTATTATTCCCTTTGAACTTTGCTTTTGTGACCTGGATAATGAAATTAACCTATTTTCTATGTAAAAATGGGCCCATTTGCACATTTTCATTTACATAAGGTCTGAATGAAACAACATATGAATCAAGATTTATGTGTATTTATACTAAATTTATATCAGAATGAACAAAAATGTTTAGAAGTGAGTAGATTTTCAAGATTTGTGACTGTAATATAAATAACTTTCACGTATCAGCCCCCAAATATAGTCTCCCATTGTGTTTTTGTTATATGCTCCCAGGTCACAAAAGCAAAGTTTGAAGAGAAAATTAGGTCTTTTCCATTTACTTTAGGCACAAGCAATTGGGAAATAACACTTTTTGCCCAGGAACAAGAAAAAGTAAAAATTTTGTTACGTAGTGTTATTTTATGCTCAGATTGATAAAAATAAGTGTCTGGTATTTCAGTTTTAAACTCTTTAGTTTTGTATAATATTTTAATATGATGAATGTTTTTGTCAGTCTTTGGATATAGCCAACACCAAAATATCTTTTGAGTAATATCATTCTAAATATAGGTCTCTAGTGGAACAGGAATTGACACCCTCAGTAGTTGAAGTCATTAAAATCATCAACCAAGAAGGACTTTGCCGGTATCAAAGTTGTTGCTGATTGGCTAATCATCAATAGTGACATTATTGTAACTTATGGAGAGGTGATTAAAGCTGTTACTTTGTTTGTTTAAATTCTGGTATATTTATGTTAAATTGTAATTTTTTCTGGAGTGTTATTATCTTATGACAAGTTATTTTAAACTGTGGCCTTCATATATGATATCACTATTTTTGCTTCAAATAACCAATTTGTTCTAGCATTTGATTTATATAGATATGTATGACTAATTGCTATTTGCTTATTTGATATCGTATGGTAATTTTTATATGGAATCAAACTTTTGATATGCACTGCTGGCCAAAACCTTAAGGTCAGTGAACATGAAAAATATGCATTTTGCATTGTTAGACTCAACCACTTATTTGAGTAGAGCTTCAAAAGATGAAAATAAGAAAAGGGAAAATAAAATAAAAAACTTTTAGCATTTAATAGGAAAATGTGAACACTATGAAATTCGCCTAAATACTAGCTGGTCAAAAGTTTAAGACCATACAGAAACGAAGCGTTAATCGGTAAACACATAATGAAATTTAGTCATTTGTGTTCAAGCATTAGCGTTGTCAACATCTCCCACTGACATCTCCTGTGTTACAATGGATAAAAACATGGCAAAGGCTAAAAAGCTGACAGAGTTTGAACTTGGTGGAATTGTCGAGCTGTAAAAACAAGATCTCTTAATGTTGCAAATTTATTAAAAGACCCTGAAAGATATGGAACGAGAATTTCAAGTGGTTGGGCCAAGAAAATTTCACCGGTGTTGAGCAGTGTTGATGCAGAATGTAGATCAAGAACAATAAGACGGCATCTGTGAGAGAAAGGCTTTGAAAACCGTAAACGTCTTCAAAGGCCATGCCTCCTTCCACACCATGAAACAGCTCAGTTAAACTTTGCTGAGAAGCACCAAACATGGGACCTAGAAAAGTGGAAGAAGGTTTTGTTCTCTGATGAGAAAAAATTTAACCTGGATGGTCCAGATGGTTTCCAACGTTACTAGCACGATAAGGATATCCTGGGGTACTTTAAAATTTAACCTGGATGGTCCAGATGGCTTCCAACGTTACTAGCACGATAAGGATATCCTGTGGTACTTTAAAATTTAACCTGGATGGTCCAGATGGCTTCCAACGTTACTAGCACGATAAGGATATCCTGGGGTACTTTCTCCTTCCAGTATTATACAGGGCATCAAACAGCAGCTGGTTACATTGGCATGTTGGAGAGAGCATCCTTATTGACTGAAGGCCCTTACTTTTGTGAAAATGACTGGATCTTTCACAAGAACAATACTGCAATCCACAATGCCCACAGCACAAAAGACTGTTTCATGGCGAATAACGTGATTCTTTTGGACCATCCAGCGTGTTTGCCCAAACTGAACCCCATTCAAAATGTTTGGGGGGTGGATAGCAAGGTCTTTGATGTGAAAGAATTAGCAAAAGTATAATATTACTACATATATATAGACAGATAGTCCAACACCTGGTAGTTGTTGTGAACTTACTGGACTGCTTTAAGTTGCTGTAAGTTTAATGCTTGGTATTTTCCGATGCTAGTCCTCCAAGTGTTCAAGGTTTTGTCTGGAATGGACCAGAATGGAAACAAACACAGCCTTTGCCAGAGGACTTTACCCTACGTGGGCTAGCCTCACTTGAGAATTTTCACCTTTAGTTGGAATTTGATACATCCTATGGACTTAGTTCGAAAGAAGAAGTTAGTAATTGTTGATTTAAGTCATATTAAATTACGTGATTTATTTGCTTACATATAATAATAAAAACTCTGAATATGCAAAAGAAGTAATCTAGTAAAAGAAGAAAACTATCACATTTTGACATAATAACCTTCTACAATATAAATATTTATCTCTGCTTAGTTTTTTGTAGTTATTTGGAATTTTTTAAAAGAAGTTCTATATGTGGAATTCTGACTAACCAGTTGTTATTTCATCTAGAAACAGTTGAATATGTAGCTTTTTTTGTATTACATGGTTGATCTTTATATTATAAATAATTATTATGTTACTGTGTAGTAAATTAAAACTTTATTGGATGATAAAACTTAAGTTTTTGTACAAATAATTTAGTGCACTTACCCCTGTCACAACTCACATTTCATCCTTCCATAACTTAGAAATAACAACATACTTTTGTTCAGGCAAATGTTTCAACATTTTTCTGCAGATGTTCTTCAGGTAAGTAGCTTAAGTGGGATGTGTGGAAGGCTGTAAGCTTACAACTAACCCTGTAAAAGTGATATATTACATCAGTCTCTCTGTAATAACTTATAGTTGTTTGGCTCTGTTTCTTTGTTGTTGTATGATTGCATAAAGGCTTCTACAAGTCATTATATGCTAGTGGTTTATGTCTATTTAATTTGTGTAACGAGAGTGATGTAAGATTGTGGGATATAACACTGGAACATTCATTGTAACTGAACAATGTCATATATATGTTGTTACTGCCTTCATTCTGTGTAAACATAGTTACTTTTGTTACTTCAGTATCCAAACTTTTGTCATGAGAACACTGAAACTGGCCAGTTTAGATAAAATGCTTGTGTTTAATTTTTTTTTGCTCTCCAGCTTTCATTAGTTCTCTTAACTTTTTTACAATCATTTTGTGTGTTGTAATAATTAATGTTTATTTACCTGTTAGATATCAGTGGATATGTATTCTGGAATATCATATTATACTACTAATATGTAGACTTTTTGAGGGAAAAAAAAGTTTATAAATTATTGTACATAATATTAATGAGATTGTTCAAAAGTGTTAAGTTGAATTTTGTGTTAATCTAGATTTGATTTTTTCACACAAGTGTATGAGCTAAAATGCATACATAAACATTTGTTTTTTTGCTTGTGGTGTCACTAGGTTTTTCTCCGCATACAGTGTCTTCACAATTTTGGCCAGTTATTAGCTAGGCTCCCAAAGACAGGAGTCAATTTTAACTCTGAAAAAGAATGCTTTACTGCAAGTAGCACAAAAAAAAAGTTTCAGTGGAGCTGTAAGTACTGAGGCTGTAAGTTTATAACAATCTAAATGTTATTGTGTTATTTTTGTAAGCCCTGTAAGTACTGAGGCTGTAAGTTTATAACAATCTAAATGTTATTGTGTTATTGACTAGTTACTGGTGTCCATCTCTAAATGTTATTGTGTTATCGATTAGTTACTGGTGTCCATCTCTAAATGTTATTGTGTTATTGACTAGTTACTGGTGTCCATCTCTAAATGTTATTGTGTTATTGACTAGTTAGTGGTGTTTATCTCTAAATGTTATTGTGTTATTGACTAGTTACTGGTGTCCATCTCTAAATGTTATTGTGTTATTGACTAGTTACTGGTGTCCATCTCTAAATGTTGTTGTGTTATTGACTAGTTACTGGTGTCCATCTGAAAGTACTGAGGCTGTAAGTTTATAACAATCTAAATGTTATTATGTTATTGACTAGTTACTGGTGTCCATCTCTAAATGTTATTGTGTTATTGACTAGTTACTGGTGTCCATCTCTAAATGTTATTGTGTTATTGACTAGTTACTGGTGTCCATCTCTAAATGTTATTGTGTTATTGACTAGTTACTGGTGTCCATCTGAAAGTACTGAGGCTGTAAGTTTATAACAATCTAAATGTTATTATGTTATTGACTAGTTACTGGTGTCCATCTCTAAATGTTATTGTGTTATTGATTAGTTACTGGTGTCCATCTCTAAATGTTATTGTGTTATTGACTAGTTAGTGGTGTTTATCTCTAAATGTTATTGTGTTATTGACTAGTTACTGGTGTCCATCTCTAAATGTTATTGTGTTATTGACTAGTTACTGGTGTCCATCTCTAAATGTTATTGTGTTATTGACTAGTTACTGGTGTC
Source organism: Tachypleus tridentatus (assembly GCF_004210375.1). Lineage (NCBI taxonomy): Eukaryota > Metazoa > Arthropoda > Merostomata > Xiphosura > Limulidae > Tachypleus > Tachypleus tridentatus. The sequence goes on from NC_134831.1 coordinate 105,863,663, forward strand.
CATCTCTAAATGTTATTGTGTTATTGATTAGTTACTGGTGTCCATCTCTAAATGTTATTGTGTTATTGACTAGTTACTGGTGTCCATCTCTAAATGTTATTGTGTTATTGACTAGTTACTGGTGTCCATCTCTAAATGTTATTGTGTTATTGACTAGTTACTGGTGTCCATCTCTAAATGTTATTGTGTTATTGATTAGTTACTGATGTCCATCTCTAAATGTTATTGTGTTATTGATTAGTTACTGGTGTCCATCTCTAAATGTTATTGTGTTATTGATTAGTTACTGGTGTCCATCTCTAAATGTTATTGTGTTATTGATTAGTTACTGGTGTCCATCTCTTTTTCATAACTGTTTCTTTGTACACTTCTCTTTTGTTCTTTTTTTCTGTTTCTGTTATAAGCATTAATGATAAACCAAAAATTTGAATTTGATGCCGAGTGAAGAAATGTGTAAATATTATGATAAGACAGTTAAAGACTAAGTGAATATTTGTTTGAAGCTTCCTGATGAAACCATAAACAACAGAAGAGTTTTGGAGAAATCAGCACATAGTTTAAGAGATATTAATATAAGCTGTTGACCTGCTGTCTTCACAATCGTCAAGCTGTAGCAGAAAGAAAACTAACACTGGAAGTTTCTGTCTGACTTGTATGCACCATTATTCCGAAAACTGAATTGTGAATTTTTTATTAACTTTAGAGAAGTATTGAATTAATTTCATACTTCTGTTTATGTCATTACACAAGAAGAAACCTTACACTAATTACTGAATGATATATATGTATATATATAAATATGTGTGTATAGTTTCTAGACAAAGATGAGACTTGTTTAGTTTAGTGCCTGGGTTTTAACAAGCAGAATAAATTACTTTGTTTTTATTTAACCTGTTAAATTTTATTCAGGTATTTGTTGTTTTCAAGAGTATTTTTTAGTGCTAATCTTTTGAATTAATTATATTTCTCAGGGAGTTGAGCAACCTGTAGGTCAAAGAAAACAGATGATGCGGAACATGGCTCATCTGTGGTTGAAGGTAGGAATGTTGTGAAAAATATATTGTCATGACTCTATAGTATTATTACAAATATATGTTAACTGTCTTGTGTTGTATAAAGCATTTCAGTTTATGATGTCAATTTTTTATATATTTTTTGTTCTTGTTTGCAAATTCTACTTGACTAATATTTTAATGTTAGTGAATTTTCCTTTAGTATACAAATTTTTTAAATGATGAAACATATCAGTAATATTTTTTTGATTTATATGTCTAATATTTCACTGATATGGGTATGTGGATCTAGGCTGAAGTGAATGATTTGGAATCTAAAGTAAAAGGAGGAGGATTTCCCCAACTTTCCCCTTATCTGATTCCTGACATTAGCTCCTTCTGTCAACATTTGGCATTGTTAAAGCAGCTGAGATTATCCAAGAGATGTGTTATTGTTGTGCCATCTGTTGGTAAGTACATTCAGTAGCACAGTTTACTTCTACTATTAGTTTTTGCTTCGTAATTAATAAATAAAACTGAAGGTTATAGATACTCTTGTTGAGTCAAGTTACTCAGCACAATATGAAAGTCAAACATAGAAAATTGTGTTATTCCCTTCTTACTCAGAGAGGTTGTTTCACTATAATTACTTCTAGAACCTTCTAAATGTGTGTTGAAAGTTTTTAATACAAATTTGTATTTCATCTGCTATTTTCTCAATTTTTAACACTATATGGGTGCTGTCTGTTTGACTGGCCTTGTAACCAATACAACAAAACATGATATCTTAATTATCCTTTCCTTCTTTTTAGGATGACTGCAGATTTCAGCAGAAATTACAATTATTTATCCTAAATGGCAACAAGCTTGTAACAGTGTGCTTCTGTTTTAATTTTGTTGTTTTGTTTCTCTTTTATTCATGCTTCATTATAATCTATAGTAACAAAGTGCAGAGATTTTATTTTAAAAACAATTAGGATACGTCACCCATCATCTAACAACATATATTCTTTGTGCATTCCTCAAGGCAACAAAATTCTCATTTACCTTTTTTTTTAATCTAACCTATTAAATTTTTAATTTGTACATTTTAGGACTTTTGGTTAAAGTTTACACATCTATAAAAAAAATAACATGTTAAAGAAAAAATTCAATACTTCAGGATTGAAACCTTTTGATCTTCGAACCTAAGTTGGTTGTCCCAAAATAATTGTATAATTTTCAAATACTCATTCTGGAAATAAAGTTTAAAGAGTAAAACAGAATTACTCATACTTATCTTTCTTTCTAACTTATGAAAAGGTTTAAAACATTTCATTACCTAGTGGAATACTGATATCCTTTTACTAAAATGAAACAAAGACATTACAGTCACGTAGGTCATAGAATGGCTTTTTTATTGGTCATAAATATGTAATGTTAACAAGAAAGCATGAGTAAATAAATAATTTAGAAAGAGGTCAGACATTCTTATTTTAATTTCTGGCCTGTTAGTACCTGTAATCAGAGTATCTAATTATGGAATATTGTAACATTTAAAGGGAAGAAAGAAAGCCTAAAACAAATAATTCAGAGCTAAAAGGTATTGTGTGACATGTAGAAATAAAGATTAAAAATTGACATAAATATATCCTTTTTAAACTAATTGAAACTTGAATTGCAAATTATGTATTGATGCCAAGCATTTTCACGTGCATTGACAATAAAGTTATTTAATTGCATTTTAACTGTAACTCAGTAAAAGTTATGATGTGCACTGAACACCACTATATGACTTGCAATGTTAGAAACCTAGATAACCTTGATTGTGCGTAACCTTTATTGTTATAGTTTGTCTTTTAGTGATTTTACTCAATTATAAAGAAATAATGTTACAAACCTTTATTTCGCCTATATACCAGTTCATGACTCTTACGTTCCAACTGAGACCCTAACGTTGGTCCAAACGAAACATTGAAACTAATGAAAATTACCAAGGAAGGTGTTGTTTGTTTTTTTTTGCCCACTGGACCTTCAAAAGTGAGTTTAATAACTATTTTCTATTTCACTAAGGAAATATAACAATAGAAAGAAATAACGAAATTAGAAGAATTGTTATTATAAAAACTGGAACTGAATTTTGTATACTTTATTATTACACTAGGTGTCGTTGCTTTATATTATGTTTATGAGTGTGTGTGTGTTTTCGTAGCAAATTCACATCGGGCTATCTGCTGAGTTTTAAATTTATGTATAAGGGTAACATTCAATGTCAATTATTATAATTATCTGTTCCAAAATACTGACTCGAAATTAGTATATCACACATAAATAATGTTCTAGATATTTTGAACAATAACGGTGATACCACAGTGTTATGATATAATGTGCCATTTTGTTTGAAATCTGTTTTTTACTTCCTACTTATTACAACTAATTTAAAGTCCATAAGGCACATATCAAGTATTATTTTATCAGATATACACGACTATTGATCATTTAGCTTAAATCGTTATTGTTTAAAAACAGTAATAAAAAAACGTAATAAAATGTAAAGAAGAGTTACAAGATTGTTGGAGATATTTGTTTGTAAAACACATAAAATTTAGCGCCATCTGTTATATTTATTAGTACTTACTGTTAGAATCTTAGGCTTCATGTGCTGTTTTAAACTGCTTGCCCGATCTCTTATTATACTTTAATGTGATCTTTCAAAATATGTTTAAGCCTTTTATACAGGCAACAATTTGGTTTATAAGAGGGTTTGAATTCATTGTGTATACACACCAACGACACGCATTTTCCTTCGGTTTCCTAAAATTCGGTTTTGATTTTATTTTGGTGATTGATATTGACATATTAAACAAATCAAAGAAGTTGTTAAATATGATTGAATTTTGTGATGTGTTCTGATACATCATTGGTTGACGTAACGTTAAAAATTTTATAAACGTAATGTTTATGGCTAACAGAGATGACATAGTATCTGGAAGATATATTGTTTGCTGTGATGTTCCTCCTACTGTTTATTTCCAAACAAACAAACGCACAAAGCTACTCAAGGGCTATCTGTGCTAGCCGTCCCTAATTTAGCAGAGTAAGACTAGAGGGAAGGCAGCTAGTCATCATCACCCACCGCCAACTCTTGGGCTACTCTTTTACCAACGAATAGTGGGATTGACCGTAACATTATACACCCCCACGGCTGGGAGGGCGAGCATGTTTGGCGCGATGGAGATGCTGGCTGCGACCCTCGATTACGAGTCGCACGCCTTACAGCTTTGTGCGAAATTAAAAACAAAACAAAACAATTAATCGATAGTCAACAACAGTGCAAACTATCAACCCGTGACTGTGCTGTGATGTGGGTCATTTCAACACATTTGAGGGAAAGTAGTCACTCCCTACTTGTGTTTTACTCACTTCTTCATAATAATTTATAAAACTATACATAAATAAAATTACAGGTTTTGAAAACTAACTTGACTTTTGATCTGCTTCGTGGTTATTTAAAACGTTTTTTTTTCGAAATATATCAAATTTCAGTTTATTTATTTGCTTGTTAGTATTTTTCTGAAATCACAAACAGCTCTAATTTATTTCAGGAACCTTCATTAAAGCTCATTTCTTACCAAAATAGTGTACTTAATGTACATTGCTAGATATCAATACATAATCGACGTTCAAAAGTTATTTTTCCAGCAGCTAAGAAGAAAGTCTGGGGCTTATAACTTTAAAATTGATTTTGACACCGTGTAGGCAGAACGAGATAGGCTGTTGTGTTGTTTTGTAAGTACCAACAAACAAAACAATGAAGAGTTATTTTATTTCTCATAATCTATAATTAATGCTTATTTATAATTTACAAATATGTAAATATAGCGTTATATAAAATGTAACAAGTGTGTGGTGCAGAGGTTTTCCATTGTCCATGGTTTACTGATCCATTCTGGAAGTTGAGGATGTACGAAAGGAAATCTACAGCTTTCGGTTAGCATAAACCAAATAACTTTTGTGTAAATGGTGAGTTAAAATGTTTTACTTTCTGGTTGCCAAACTTTCTTGAAGATATGTGTGTAATCAAAAGGACAGATGAACCGAAATAGAATCATATCGGAACCAACAAAACAAAAACAAAGTTAGGTGTTAGAATAGAACGTTTCAGAAGTTAGTTTTCCCAATACCACATTATTCTATGTTGCATGATCATACTCTCACTCTTAATACCATAGTGAAGCATGTAATACTACCAATAAAGCTGAGTTGTGAACTGCATTATCAACAAAAGTTTTATTGTTGCATTAGAAACACATTAAATCTTCTGTAACTAGACTGCAGTCTGAAGCATTAGACATAATACATAACATTTTGGAACAGTATGGAATCTATTGGTCCACCTTGGCTCTTACATCGTCTTATTTAAACTATAAATATTAATGAATAAATTTTTAAAAATCTTAAGGCCAGTACTTATCATTCATATACTTATCAAGCTTTCTGTTAAACTCCATTAAATTTTCTGCTCCACAACATGCAAAGACAACCCACTCCAAAGGCTAACTATCTTGTAAGAAATATAAAGTTATCTCAGCTGAAGGTGACTTCTACTCTGCCAGTGTTTATACTTGGGTCCCTTAGTCTTACTATTCTCACTGTTAAGTATGAATAAAGATGATGCATCATCATTATCAATTCCTTTTAAAATCTTAAACACCTCTATCATATCACATGCCTCCTCCAATTCTTTTTTTTTAAGAGAAAGAAGAATGAGAGATTTCAGCCACTCATATGACAACTCCTCCATACCAGACATCTTTCTAATAACCCAACTTTGAACCCCTTCAAAAATTCAAAGCCCTTCCAAAGGTAAGGATACCAAGACTGAACACAGTTCTCCAAATATGACATAACCAATGAATCATACAATGAAATTTTACTGCTTTAGACTCATGTTGAAAATCTCTGTAGATATACCCTAAGATTTTATTTGCCCTACCACCAGCAATAACACAATGCTTGGATAGCTTGTGAGACTGATCAGCTATTACATCAAGATCCCTTTTTCTCTATTGTTTAGATTATTTCCATCCAAATTATTATTCATATAATGATAACCAAGTAGCATTATTTTGCATTTGTTACAATTAAATCCCATCTGCCATTTATTTGCCCAATTCACTGAGTGATATAAATCTTTCTGTAAATCAGCAGCATTATCTTCACAGGTAGTAACACCCTATGTCTTAATATAATTTAATTATTTATTGACCATTCTTTTATCTGTGTCATGGATGCATGTCGAAAAGAGCAAAGGTCCTAAGACTTGAACCCTGAGGTGCCTCATTTGTGACATAAATCTAATTTGGTTGAACTACATTTGTGACATAAATCTAGTTTGGTTGAACTACATTTGTGACATAAATCTAGTTTGGTTGAAGTACATTTGTGACATAAATCTAGTTTGGTTGAAGTACATTTGTGACATTAATCTAGTTTGGTTGAACTACATTTGTGACATAAATCTAGTTTGGTTGAAGTACATTTGTGACATAAATCTGGTTTGGTTGAACTACATTTGTGACATAAATCTAGTTTGGTTGAACTACATTTGTGACATAAATCTAGTTTGGTTGAACTACATTTGTGACATAAATCTAGTTTGGTTGAACTACATTTGTGACATAAATCTAGTTTGGTTGAAGTACATTTGTGACATAAATCTAGTTTGGTTGAACTACATTTGTGACATAAATCTAGTTTGGTTGAACTACATTTGTGACATAAATCTAGTTTGGTTGAACTACATTTGTGACATAAATCTAGTTTGGTTGAACTACATTTGTGACATAAATCTAGTTTGGTTGCACTACATTTGTGACATAAATCTAGTTTGGTTGAACTACATTTGTGACATAAATCTAGTTTGGTTGAACTACATTTGTGACATAAATCTAGTTTGGTTGAACTACATTTGTGACATTAATCTAGCTTGGTTGAACTACATTTGTGACATTAATCTAGTTTGGTTGAACTACATTTGTGACATTAATCTAGCTTGGTTGAAGTACATTTGTGACATTAATCTAGCTTGGTTGAAGTACATTTGTGACATTAATCTAGCTTGGTTGAAGTACATTTGTGACATTAATCTAGCTTGGTTGAAGTACATTTGTGACATTATTCTAGCTTGGTTGAACTACATTTGTGACATTAATCTAGCTTGGTTGAACTACATTTGTGACATTAATCTAGCTTGGTTGAACTACATTTGTGACATTAATCTAGCTTGGTTGAACTACATTTGTGACATTAATCTAGCTTGGTTGAACTACATTTGTGACATTAATCTAGCTTGGTTGAACTACATTTGTGACATTAATCTAGTTTGGTTGAACTACATTTGTGACATTAATCTAGCTTGGTTGAACTACATTTGTGACATTAATCTAGCTTGGTTGAACTACATTTGTGACATTAATCTAGCTTGGTTGAACTACATTTGTGACATTAATCTAGCTTGGTTGAACTACATTTGTGACATTAATCTAGTTTGGTTGAACTACATTTGTGACAATCCTTTCTTCCTGATCTACTCTTACTCTCATCAACACAAATAGTAACCTTTTGAAAGAATGCCAGAAGATTTTGTAAGGCAAGGTTTTCCATCAGTGAAACCACGTTAGCTATCTCATAAAATTTTAAACTTGGTTAAATAACTTTTTGAAGTTTTTTTTTATCAGACTCTAAAATGTGATCCACAACTGATGTAAGACTAATGGGTCTATAAGTCCTGGAACATTTTTCATCACCCCTGTTGATAAGAGAAGTTACATTAGTTAATTTTCAATTTATTATCTTTCTCATTAATTTTTTTTCCAGTATTCTTCATGAACCAACATTGTTTTTACTTGCTGCTACCCTGTTCTTTATGTAAGGAAAATATTTACCTTGAATATTGAAATTTTTTCTTTAAAGATTTTCCATATTTGCTTTGTGTCTCAGCATAACACTGCTGCCCAATTCACAATAAATAATTCTTGTTGCTTTCCTTCAAAATTTGATTTTTAAAATTTGGAATCAAAATATTGTAATTTCAATATGCAGGAAAAATATCAAACTTAATACAGCAGTGATCACTTGTACCCATGTGTTCTCCAATTTTCTTCCTATATTTTTGAAGCTACAACAAACCTCAAATAGCAGTTTGTAGTAAGACTTAGGGAAGTAAAATGTTAGAAAATTATCAATGCATATATATAAATACAGGGAGCAGTGTGTGTGTTTGCATATACATAAATACAGGGAGCAGTGTGTGTGTTTGCATATACATAAATACAGGGAGCAGTGTGTGTCTGTTTACCTATATATATACACACAACTTCCTAGTGTTACAGATATAAGTAAGCTTTGTTGTGCACATTTACTCATTATATTGTCAAACAGCATTTGATTTTGTGTTTTCATCTAACAATTTATTATTTAGGAAGAGATAAATGAAAAAGGGCATTGCCTGAAACGTTGTAACAACAAACGTACATATATTAAAGTGTGTGCATACTGTAGTTAACTTTGTGGTGGTTCTATCTTCAACATTTCCTTTTCTTCCATGAACAACCACCACACATAATTTTCTACAGTTTTAACCCAACTATAATATTAATACAATAAGGAAACATAAATAATAAGTTATACATTGTTAGACACATGTTATGACGGACTCGAGAAATAGAACATTACAAGCAGTTTTGTAATTTAACAAATATTCTAACATCAAATAATTGAACATATTAACTCTGGTAAATCTGTGAAAGTGAAACATTGATTAAAATAAAAATATATACTTTGTTATTTATCTGAATTCTAAAGGTCAGTTTTTATAAACTTTTATCAAAACTATTGTCTTCCCCACCACAGCAATTGACTACCTCATATTGTCAAAATGTTACGTAGTTTTTGCTAAGTGTAAAGCTTTAGAAACTAGAACAGTTAATTCTAATCATCATTAAATGCTGAAACAAATTAAATGTAGTGCAAAGTGATATTTGATGAAAATGTTTTCATTTTTCAAAAGGGTTCCTCTTGAATTTTTTATTAAGAACAGTATGTACTTGTTAGTAGTCATTCGGGTTGTTGCTGCACTTTGTTATAACATGTATAAGCCAGATTATTTTTATTCATTCTCAATGGATGGGAAACACACTACCACTCAAGGTTATTTTACTTTTTACATGTTGCATGGCAGTAATGTTAACTGTAATGTATTTCAGACTAACCAAATCATGCTACTCCAAACATCAGCTCCTTATATTTGTGCAGACAGCTGTAATATCACTTTACATATGATGTGGAATAAGTGATTAATGAAGCAGATCGTTTGTGTTAATTTTTACAGTAACTAGATATTTACATTAATTCAATTCAGTTGTTTGTTCTATGTATTTTGCCAAGTGTATCTATATTATTAGTATCTGTATGAGGCATGATTTATTCACCATTTTACGAAAATTACAGATCTGATTACTTAACATCTTTCAATGTGCTTTCTGTTGTCAGATGTTCTGACTATAAAAGATGCAACCAAGGTTTCCCTGAAAGAGAGAGATATTTGTGTAGCTTATCTTATACAATGCAGTATTTTTTCGTATTGATAGTTCTCGTGTTATGTCAGTTACTCTTTTAGGAATAATTAGCGATATTTTAACTTAAACCATAAAATGTAGTATTTCTATTGAGAATACCTTAGTCAATTAAATAACACAATCGAAAGAAACCAAAACACTTTCATTTGAACTCACTTACATTTTCTGTATAATTATTTGTTGATGATTGGAGCACTAACCAAATGTCAGGATTATTTGTGTAGATGTTTTTAATTTTTATAGTTATTAAATGGATTTATGTTGTACCAACAACAAAGAATAATATGAGAGATGTTATTTATAATAAAAACATGAGAAATTGATCCTTTGTTTCAGTGAGAGATTTAACTTTGTTCATAAATTTAATAGTGCAATGTTGAATATTCTATACAGCAATCATTATAAGTAATCTTTGTTGGCAAACACAAGTTTGTGTGGTGTACTAGTTGTTGTTTTACAACACTTCATCAAGGAGAAAGAAAATGATATAAAGAAATTATGAAAAAGTTAAGTATTGTTTCAATGGGGGTGTCTATGAAAAATATACCATGATAAAACAAATTGGTCAAGAGTTAGTTTAAAAGTAACGCGGTACCTCAAGACCTTTTTCCAAAAGAATGATAACATGATTTAAAGGTAAATTTGTACTCAGTAGTAACATAGTAGAGATAAAAAGTTCATTTTTGAAACATAATGCTAATTACTTAACAGGTATTATTTTACTTTATCACTTTATTCATTAGTTACTTGATGTTTGTATGTTGGAATTTTGTTTAATGTTTGTTGTATATTCATTAGTTGTTTTTATTTAAATTTCAGTTGAGTGAGTATGTGATATTAAGCTAATTAGTTTGTAAATTTTGCATCACAATTTTTTTTCTCCTTCAAATACCTTTATATAAAGGGAAACTAAGTTATGGGTCGTTATTCTGCTGAATTTCCAAACAATTGTTAATTAACTTTCATATACTAAAATGAGAAACAAGATGGTTTGACAATTTCTGCATATTACTTCCAGCTTTGTCAATATTTTGCTTCTTCCTTGTGTAAAAGAGAAAATAAAAAATTTAAACATGTTACTAGGCATGAGGAATATACTCACCCAAACTGAAAACTTATTTATCTTATTAGCATGACTTAGTTATTGTAAATATGTACATATTTTATTCATTGCAATGACTTACTTCCATATGTTACATTATATCCTTTCGCAAGATTAACTATTCTCATTTAGTACTGCCCCGTATGTGCAAAACACTTTTTATGCATATCACAAGCCTTGTACCACTCATCCATGGGAAATACTTGATTCTAATATGTTTTCATACAAATTACCACATGGAAATCTTCCACCAATGAGAATGACACACATTTTGTTACACATATGATTAATATTCACTTCTACTGAACTATCATTTTCTTTTCAGTGGGGTTTTATTAAGTTATTTGAAATTTTTCTTTATCATGGTTCCTAATTATAACTTAAATAGTTATTTCCGAAGCAGTCTTTTGCATTAATCATTTTGATTATGCAGCATATGTCATTAAATTCTCTATCCAATCTTTATTGTTTTCATGTGTTTTATTCTCTCGTGCATATGTATTTGTCTATCAAACAATTTGTTCTGTATATTATATTCCACAAATTTCAAGGTTAATGTTACAACTTTGAGTATCACATCTCTTACAAAACACTTTAGTTGGTGACACATTGGGTCAGTTCTGGTTGGGATTATCTGTGATTATTTGCCAAGATATTAGTTACAATATAGGTCAAGCATATACTCCTGAACTTCCCTCACTTTCCTAAGAACATGTTAAATCTGTTTAGTTGAACTAAGATTTTGACAGCCTATTACTAAATTCAGATTGTGCCATGTTTCATATGCTCCATCTATAGAATCAGCTTGGCCTAAAAAACTTGTTTAGACATAATTTTTCAGGTTTGTGATGTGTCGCTCATTTACTTGATTTCATTTTTTCATCTTTCTTTGTTGCATGATAGTTCTTATTTAGTCTTCCCATCTTTTCTGGATATTTGATACCTTGTGGAACCACTTCCATTTTGGTCTATGGTTACTCACCCTAACAATCATCAACAGATTCAGTCAGAATTGGGTTTACAAACATCTGTATATTGATTCACCCATTCACCTTCTTCATTGAATTATGTAATTTCATCCATCCCACCTCGATGTCAGGTTCTTCTGATTGCAACTTACCACTGACTGTCTGTGTTTTTTTTTAATTATCAGACTACCTCTCTTCTTCCTCCTTTTTTAACATTGATCATATCAGTCATCTCTTTCCTCTATCTTCATGCTTGTTTTTTTGTTTGGTCCTTGGTAAGTAAATCAGATTTGTTGTGATGTGTAGTTTCATTTCTGGAGTGTTCCACTTGCTTTTCATCCATGGAAGTGTGTCAGTATAAATGAGATGTTTTCTACCATTCATCTCTGGAATGGAGGTTTTCACCTGATTTGCCTCTCTGTTCCTGATATTGTTGTGTTTTTTTTACTCGGCATTTTAATCCAGCATCTTCTGTCTCTTTGGTTTCCAGTCATCAGACGGCTTTGTACCACACCTTCCATTTTTTTTCTCAGTAACCCATATTGATAAATTTCTAACAGAATTATTGTGTCCTCAGTGGCAGGCTACTCTTCTGGACTGAGATTTTATGTGGTCCTCCTTTGCCTTTACTCTGTTTTCATTTAAACCACCGTTCCTTTGTTTTACCTTTCCCTCCCAAGATTTATTTCCTTCTTTCTCTAACCTGAGGACTTTGGTCTGATTTACATGCCAGCATTCTTTCATGTACTCTTTACCATCCAACATATTTCTACTTCATCTGAATCATTCTTTTTTTTCCCCAAAACTACAGTGGCTAGTGAAGATAACTCATTGATCTACCATCCTTCCATTGGTCATCTTTATCATCTGTCTGATCCATAAAGATGTTTTGATGTTTTACCTTTTCTCTCGTATTTCATCTTTGTCATCCCATGGAAGAACTTTCCAACTGCACATGTTGACTACGCCTAAAACGTGTCTCTCCGCTGTTTGCATAGTATCACCATTTCATCCTCTTTGGGCTATTTTCTTTGATGTGAAGCCACTCTTCAAATTTCCATGTGACTTTGGCGAGGTAAGTTATTTGTTATTATTTTTTAATTTTTCAGGGGCCTTATTTACCTTTTGGTGGTAATTACTCATTGTTATTAATGTTATTGCACCTTCTGAACTTGGAGTGTTGACAGTATGCTCCTCACTTTATCCCTGCATGAATATCAGTTCCCAGTAACATGAATTTTGCATATAGTTGGCTTACTGAGTGTGGTCTGTTGTGCCTTAGTCACTCTACTCCTAGAAGAAGTTTCATTGTTTTTTCTCACACATCACTTGGACACTGTTTTCCATCCACATGTATCATGATTTTCTTCAATGGATAAAGAGATCAGTTGTGATACAGTCTCTCACATCAGTTCTTTGCATCGTATTTTCTTGTTTCCAGATGTTTTCTTTTTGTGCCTTCAAAGGATGCTTTTCTTATTCCATTGCTCTGGTCCTTTCGATTATGGAATGGGGATTCTCGTATTTATATGAACATAGGTATAATATTATAGCTTTCTGATACTGAAATTGAATTTTCAATAAGTCCTTACATCCTTTCACACATCCCACTTTTCTTTCTTGTTTAAAGCAGAATCTTCCAATTTCTGGCAAAACTAGCAGTGTTAGTTTTGTACAATTAAATAGAGGAAATAACATGGGTAATCCTGAATATGTGGCAGTTTCATTGGTTGAGGGTTGTCCTGATAAATTGTAGGAGACACATATTAGAATAAGTCATTTCTAATGGAGGGGAAGCAGAAGCCTTGTGGCATGCTTGTAAAAAAATGTTTTACATATAGAGGGCAGCAATGCATGTGAATAGCTATTTGTATAAGAGAAGGTAAGTAGTGCATGGAAATGCATTTTCAGTGGAGAAAGTAATGACATTTATAACATTATTACACTATATGTGATGAAGAGGGGAAATGTATGTGCTGCATAACTAGTCTACAGAATGATATTCCTGATGTATTGAAAGTGTGATTTAAATCATAAAATACAGAAATGTTCAATATAAGGAACACCATGCCATTTTCTGACCTGCCAAGGAATTAAAAAAATGTAGAATGATAAGTGGAAAGTTTGATTCATCTCGCACAAATACAGCTGTTTCATTTTACATCAACAATAGTAATGTGACGATTTTAGAATCTTTTCAGCTAATCATTCATGAGTGAATTAATCCATTGAAGTAAATGTATGCTTTTAAGTATAAGAATATCAATGACACTATTGATTATTCTGCTCTATAAATCTTGTAAATTTGTGTATGATCAAATATGCTTTACAATTTCACAAGGTAATGATGTCTTTATACACTGTTATTTTATTTTACAGAAGTTACTACATGCTTTCTTTTAATCAAAATGTGCAGTTATTCAGTTTCAAATTATAACTTTATGAACTATGTAAGAACTTTTGTTGGGACTTAAATTGTTGTTTTATAACACAAACTTTTGTTGATGTAAAATGAAACAGCTGTATTTGTGTGAGATGAATCAAGTTACTAGTACATCTCGATTGTAACACCAGAACCACTTCCAAAAGGTTATTAATGTTATTTTAAAAAGTGGTGCTTACATGTGTCAATTTCACCAACTGTTTATTTTTTATTGATACTTTATGGTAGTCTTCATATAATGAGAGACATTTAGTTATGTATGATATTGTTTCTTGTATAATGAGATATGCATACAGTTTTATTATTGTACAAATATTTTAAACAGGTGATTTTCCATTGTTCATTTGTTTTTAAAGCATAATAATTTTATCACTAGAATCTGGTAATAAACAAGTACATTACAGATTCTGATGATATTTCTTTAAATGTTTTAGTGGTTCAGCTGGTGTATATAAAGCCATAGAAAGAGGAACTGGGTTGGAAGTTGCTGTTAAGAAGATTTATCTGACTGAGCAACCCGATAAAGAAGGTTTAATTACTGAACAATTAATATTGTGTGATTAATTAATTCTCATGTAATTTTAATTTTACATTCTGTAGAGTGTACATTAAGGTAATACCTATTAAACTTAGTAGATTGATTTTGAGTAACACTTGGTTTAAGAATAATTTTACATATCACTTTCACAGGTTTGTTTTATTAAAATTTTGGTTGTAAATAATACATGATAATTTTATGTGAGAGACTGTGGGTTACAGCCACAATTGCTTTCAATACACTGATTATCATTTCATTCTATATATTGTATTACCCTAAGTTTTCAACCCATAAACAAAACACATTCAAATTGAACTAAATATGCTCATATTTTCAAAAAAATTCCAGGATACAAGCTACAATGTGGGAAAAAAAAAATGTATCTGGTTTTGAGGTGATGGATGAAGTAGGAACCATAATGCAGTGGGGATACAGTTTTTCAACCTCAACCTCAATTTGCTAATCTTATAAGAAGATTGTTCGAGCCCACAACATCCCACAATATCTTAAATTTATTTGAAGAAAGTGTCCAGTCCAACTGTTTCACTTTTTTTTCAATAGGCTTTCTCCTACAATTAAAAGAGAACACCAATTCTACAGCTTCTTCATTTTTGCATACAATTTTATAGTTAATATAACTTAACATGTGTGATGAAATAGGAATTTATATTTCCTCATTATCTTTTCCATTTTGTTCATCTTCTGAATTTCTTTCACTGTTACCATCTTGTGATTCTATTACAGATTTTAAATCAATTTCATTAGTTTCTGTTAAAACATTCTTGGAAAGTTTCACAAAACTTTCCACATTTACAGAATCATCTGCACCAGTCTTCTCAATTAAAGTTTGGATTTCACTAAAATCAGCATAACAAATAACTTCTCCACAATCTCTGCCATTATCAATAATAAATCCACAGTTTCCAAAGCACTTTATTATGCATTCATCTTTTACGTATTTGATTGAATGATTTAAAAATGCAATTACATCTAACACGTCAGTTTTCCTGGTCATTTCAGATGCTCCCTTATAGTCGTCCTGTACTTGTAACAATATGCTGAAAGATCAATATTCTGTATTTCAATTTTATAAACTGTATAATTCCATTATCCAGTGGCTGTAGAACTGATTTTGTACATGGAGATAGAAAAAACAAAAGAAACATTTGAAAGTTGAACTTTTGGGTGACAAATTGCATTATCTTGGAAAAGTAGAATATTCCTGTTTTCTTGTTCCATTCTTTTGTTTAATTTGTTCAAAAATTCCTTGAATATAGCACTTGTCATCCATGCATCATTATTCCCCTTCCATTTCACAGAAAATTGATTTTTTCTTAAATTTTTGAAACAGCACAGATTTTCACTTTCACCTATTACTCATGGTTTCTCTAGTTTTCCATCAGGAAAAGTAACCAAAAGAACAGTCAATCATTTATTCGAATAGCGAACATCAGAATAATGATGGCAGAAAAAATGAACAGAATATATTTAACCAATGCTTACTGTAACAAAATGTCTGAGAATTTATTAATATTTAAATAAATTAGTAATTAAATGAGAATTTATTAATATTTAAATAAATTGTTAATTAAATGAGAATTTATTAATATTTAATCAAAAATATTTTTTTTTACATTACTCAGGTTCTAATCCTACTTGTTGATAGATGAGGCAGGTGAAAGATAGTTTTACATCCATGTTATGCAAATTCCATCATGTAGAGGGCCTTTTATGAGAGAAATCTTAAGATAATGCTGCAAAATTTTGTTATTTCCTGCTTGTGCATTTTTCCACCTTATGCAGTTTCTGGCTTAAACAGGTGTTACTGCATTTATTTCAAAACATTGTTTTTCTCATGTTAAATGACAAAGTTAGAATAACTTCAAAATTCATGCAATAATGAATAATAAATATAATTGGTTTAAAAATGAATACCTGAAAATAAGTTTCTCAATGAAAAGAATGAAACTATTTACAATCAGACAGCAGTAGAGAAATATTCAGTTTGATGTTTTAAGATTAAGATGAGGTTCTATATTGAAAATAAGATTCCTTTTTAAGTTTTGATGTTAGCCAGCACCGATAATCCCGACTCGCATGTGCATGCAGTCTAGTGGGAAATGATAAAAGATACCTAACTACTTTCTCTGATAAGGTTGGAAACTGTGCATTAATACACAAGTAAAATAATGTGACTTTTGTTCGACACAGACTTTTACTTCAAGACACCCTGTGAAGAAGCTGTTGTTAATTTGAAGGTGTCAAGTTATTTGGTAATGTGTGCAAAGTGATGAGAAAGTAGTTCCTCATCCACTCACAACTACCAAACATTTGGAAAAATACTTATGAAGATCTTTCTTGAAGTCCTTCAAGTGTCTCTTCATTGTGTTCAAAATATTTTCAACAAGTGCTTCAGATGAGTTCATAGCCACATGAATGAAAAATGAAAAGATTTCAGTTTACTGCACCCAAAATGTGTACCCCATAGCTCCAGTTTTGCAATCATTGCATTAACTTTGTCTTGCATGTAGAATACTGACATAAGCTTGCCTTGGAATGATATATTTAGGTTGTTGAAATAAGCTTATATCTATTGTTTAGCTTGCATTGCTTCCCATCATCACTTCTTTGGCAACAGGTTTGTTTGTTTGTTTTGGATTTCGCACAAAGCTACTCGAGGGCTATCTGCACTAGCCGTCTTTAATTTAGCAATGTAAGACCAGAAGAAAGGTAGCTAATCATTACCACCCGCCACCAACTCTTGAGCAACTCTTTTACCAAAAAAATAGTGGGATTGATTGAAGGTTTAAAAACGTTCCCATAGCAGAAAGAGCGAACATATTTGGCGAACTTCACGTTATCCGTAGAGCGACATGATGAACCTGAAATTCTGGTTAGCTTTATAACCTGACCTACATAATATTCGATAACAAAATACTGAACCTAAAACAAAAACTCTTCCGCTTTGTAATCTCTATAAATGAGTTTATAAGTTCTATTCTATGAAATATACTGAACCTAACAAAATGTAAAAAATCAAACAAATAATAACAATAATAGTTATATTATCTGTGGATATAATCAACGTTACGAACCTCATAAGTTTATAATCTTCCTTTAGAAACAACATATTTGTGTATATTTGTAAAGTTATGAGATTTTGTTGGCTTTTGATCTCAGAAATAGCGCCAGTTTTTCACCGGTAAGTTTCAGGCTTATAGCGCTGAAATTCGGGTTTCGATACCTGTGATTGGCATAATACAGATAGCCTATTGTGTAATTTTGACCTTAACAACAATCAAATCACACCTCAAAGAAATTTGGGTTAGTTTCAGTTTATACATGTGGCAAACCATTTCTTGGGGTCTATAACGTCAGTGTCCCATTTCATTTTTATTAATTGGTTTCCTCGCTTACGTTTCGTTATGATCAATGAAAATGTGTGATGTTACGTGTTACAATTTCAAATAGGCCTAAACCTGAATTAATTTATAATTTATATTTAGAAGTTAAATAAATGTCGATACGTATCCAATTTTTGGTATTTGCTAACAAGATTGATACACACGATTTTCTTTCTTAAAACACATATATTTTAATATTCAGACAATAATACAATTTACAATAACGGTTATTACAAATAATGACTTATATACAAACTTACAAAGAATAGTAAATCTTCTACCTCATTTGGAACTGGATATTTTTTCGAAGGTTCACGATGAGGGAATTAATTTTGAGTTATTTCAAAACACCTAATTTAAATATGAATCAACTATATCAAATTATCGTAAATCACAGAAATTTAATCAGTATTGAGCAAAACGTAGAGGGCCAATTTAAAATAAGACAAAATCATTTTTTATGTTCTGTCTATAATAAAGTTATTAGGCAATCACACACACAATGAATTATAGTATTTTTGTTCCAGTTGTGTTTACTTCATCTATTATTCCTTCTATCGTTTAGTGTAGCTACAAATAGTTAGTTACAATAAAACAATAATTCATCTTCTAGGTGATCACGTCTGTTTTGAGTAAATATGTTGGAATTATGAAACTGATACCAGCTTCCCCAGCAACGACGTACAAATATTATTAATACTGCGGAAGATTATGTAAAGTTATGATCCCCTCAGATGTATTCTCGTGATCTAACGGAATAAATAAATATCTTGCCATCAGCTTCATGAACGCAGACACGGGACAGTGAGTGAAAAATAATTATGTGTGTGGGTTTTCTTATGGCAAAGCCACATCGGGCTATCTGCTGTGCCCACCGAGGGAAATCGAACCCCTGATTTTAGCGTTGTAAATCCGTATACTTACTGCTGTACCAGCGAAGGACAGAATAATTATTGATGTTTGACACCCAGTATGGTTATTAGTAGAGAAAGATGACTTTGAAATGTTGTATTTTTATATTGGTTTATTTTGGGATTAAGTTGTTGTATAAGTAAGGTTTCTTTAATTTTGCGTTTGTTTGTTTTATTGTTTATTTAGTATTTGAGTGTTTTCTGTGGTTATGTTGTGTTTATTTGAATTGCAGTGTTCGAAAACGTGTGAAGCTGACATTTTATGTTCTTTGAAATTTAAACACCCGCGCCCGCCGCCTACTGACGGGGGAACCCATTTTTTTCGGCCTGTTTCGCGCGTGCGTGGACCAACAGCAGCTTGCTCCAACAGGTCGGACGTCTAGACGCAGCCGTTGCGAAAAGTGCCCGAACGGTTGGCGGCGGGTCCTTCGATTCGACGTCCCTAGAGGATATCGTCGGCATTTCGATCACCTGCTCCCGCCGAGTACACGCATTGGCCTTGGGACACCTCGAACAGAGTCTGAGAGCATGTACCAGCGAGCGGGAAATTTAAACACCCGCGCCCGCCGCCTACCGACGGGGAACCCATTTTTCGGCCTGTTTCGCGCGTGCGTGGACCAACAGCAGCTTGCTCCAACGGGTCGGACGTCTAGACGCAGCCGTTGCGAAAAGTGCCCGAACGGTTGGCGGCGGGTCCTTCGATTCGACGTCCCTAAAGGATATCGTCGGCATTTCGATCACCTGCTCCCGCCGAGTACACGCATTGGCCTCGGGACACCTCGAACAGAGTCTGAGAGCATGTACCAGCGAGCGGGAAATTTAAACACCCGCGCCCGCCGCCTACCGACGGGGAACCCATTTTTCGGCCTGTTTCGCGCGTGCGTGGACCAACAGCAGCTTGCTTGCGAAAAGTGCCCGAACGGTTGGCGGACGACGTCCCTAGATTTCGCAGCCGCATTGGCCTCGACAAAACAGAGTCTCAGAGCATGCCCGAACGGTTTAAACACCCGCGCCCGGCGACGGGGAACCCATCCTTTTCGATTTGGAAAAGTGACGAACGGTTGGCGGCGGGTCCTTCGATTCGACGTCCTAGTTATTTTATTATGTAGGGTGAAGAAGGGAAAATCTTTTCATATAATTAAATTTTTTACATGTTTACAGATTATTTTATAATAGACATTTTGGGGGTATATATCAAGGGTCAAGTGTTCCTGTTCTAATGAAGATCAGTCTAGCCGTTTTTCTGTTACTTGTTCTTTTCACAGACACGATCAAAAGTACGTAGAAAGGTTCATTTGGTTCAAGTTTGTATTGCTCGAATTGGGATAAAGGATTTGCATAATTAAATAATCATCATTGTTCTATCTATTGTATTGTACATTACTCTAACATTTCTACAGAAGGTCAATCTATAGATTTCAACAGGTTTTTCAAATCGGTAGGCTGTTATAACAGGTAAAAATTATAGATAAAACTCAAATTCTATCATCTCAGGTGTTATCAATACAGTTATTACTTTAAAATCTTGAGAAAAAAACAATAAAAACAACGTTTTTCCAGAGAATTATTGGTGTGGAGAAATTACGTATGAAGGCTGTAAAATATACATTCATAGAACCAAATCATTTGAATTTTCTCCAGTTTAGGGATGTTACAGATATTTCACAAAAATATGGTTTTGACACTAATAAAGGAAGATATGAAATTTATTACTAAGTGGTCCATGATTTTGACGGTAAGTAAACAATTTTTAAATGGTATAAAGCTTGTTTGTTTGACGTTAAACACAAAACTACACTAAGCTAAGTATCATTGTCAGTGGAGATAAAATACTTCAAGTTAGGGAATGTCATTAACAACCTCAGTTTCATTCCTGAAGCTTTAACTGTGTTCTCAAAAACCTTTGTCCTACTAAAATTATAGAAGGAATATTTCCCATATTTGTTACACAGAAGAACCATAGATAATTACCAGGAACACGTATCAAACATCAGCCTTTATTCATAAAACACCATGACAACAGTACTTAGAAAGAAATTTTGAATGACATCGATAGTCACGGGAGGACCATCGAATCTTTAAAAAAAAAAAGATGTTTTCAAGTTAACTTAATGTACGTATATGAGTCGTGATAAATTCAGCAGTTTTTACCATGAAAAGAAAGACATTATTTATTCTAATATATCAAACAAAATAGATGTGTGAGCTATCTCATTTCCATAAACATTTAACTTTCGTTAAAAGTATAGGCAGAGGAACTGCATAGTAATGCTATTAATAAAATTGATGACAAAACTGCCAAGATATTCATTGAAATTAATAAAGATGACATTCTTGATTATAAACACAATTTGAATATTATGCCATAATTTTCTATGGTTTACCTTATATTTATAAAGGAGTTTTATTACCACCTATTGTTTTCGACAATTGAGTTTCCAGCCATACTTTACTGGGCTGTAGTTTTAAAATGTTCACTATCATTGAATCTACATAAATAAATGTCAGTGTGTGTCTGTTTCTTATACGTCTCCACGTTTCTTGTTCAATTAACACAAAATTTAACACAGTGATATAGTTCTATTTGTTGTTTGTCTGCAAACCATTAACTGGATAATCAGATTAACTCTTGCAATTCCATCTTTCACAAATGCTAATAGTTATCTTTAGTGTTTTAGGACAGTGTTTTCTGTGTATTATTATTCTCTGTTCTTAGTTGTATTATTTAATTACATAAAAACATTATTGATTGTATCAATACCTTTAGTACATTAAAAAGTGAGCTTAAGTTTCATGACAGTTGACAGCAAAAAAGAGAAGACCCAGGTGAATATTATATTCTTTGTTTTTCATGAGTATGTTTTATTTATTATTTATATCAGTGAGTAAAATGTACAAAATAGTAACTTATGAGATAAGGTAAAGTAATTCTTTTAATATGGTATGCTTGTATGCAGCTCATGGGTTATCTAATTTTGGGTTTTGGTTCCAGTTTCGGATCTCTTGTGAAAACAATCTTGTGAGGGCTGTTAACGTGTTTAATTTGATTATTCTTTTTAGGTTTCTGTACAATAAGTTTATGTTCGCTTTGGCAACGTTTCAACTGACACGTGGGTGTTAATTTTGAAGCTCTACCAATAACAAATTTGTTTCGGTTTTCAGTATTTTCAATAGCAATAAAAACGTTTCTCTGATGATGTTCTGGTTTACTGCCAAGTCTTACAGTAATAATTTTATCAACATTGTGAAAACGTCTAGTAGAGGGAGGCCTGATGTTGTTTGACACCTCCCTCCGGATACGTTCATCGTCTTTCACTTCTTTTGGTGTTTCTGCCTGAAGATGTAAATCATAATTAGTGAGGCAACAACACTCATCAATCGAAAAAATGTTTTAATAACAATAATCAGTTAATAAACATTTTAAAAATATATAATTTATTCTTTATGTAACAATCATTTTACTATTATATGAGTAAAACCAAATAAGTGTTTATATAAAAATTGTAAATTATGAAATTGGTTTAAGATGTCTGATAAACGTTTTCTCGAAACTACGAAATATATCTCAAGCATTGTCCCAAATAGTGAGGAAGGTAATATAGAGCAGACAATAGCTTTAAATAATGTTTTACATTTATGTTTTGTACGTTCACAAATACTAACTTGCTAAAACAAGATAAAACTACTGTTATAAACAAATGTTAGTTATTTTCCTCATTTCATTGTTATATAAATTAAACATGAAAAGTTATGTAATCTGAACTACAAATGACTATAAAGAGGAAGAGTTTTCAAACTGTCTTATCATAGTTGTAACACTGAAGTAAATCACATAGTTGTAACAGTTAAATAGAGTTTATAGTACTTTAAAATATTCAATAATCTTAGTAAGGTCCAAAAGAAGACAACTGGATATTTCACTAAATGTCTGTAAAACCAATGAAAGTTGGCTGACTATAAAAAACAAACACTGTTGTAAAATGTCTCAAAGTGTTATTAACATGATATGGTGGAATCACTTGTAACAAAATGGTACAAATACACTGGTACTAAACTAAGAATAATAAAATCCACATTTTAAGTAAGTTACCGTGATCTAACGATTCGCAGCAATTATGTGATAACTGTTAAAAACAGAATCAGATGTTCGTAGTTACAACAGAACTTCATTTCAGTGTATGTACGGTTAAAAACAATAAATTTGACAATATTAACAAACAAAAGGTATATTATAGTTATAGTAAGACACAAAATAACTCACTTTAATATCAGTAGTGGAAATGAAAAATCACGAACGGACATTCTGACCTTTATGTTTTTCAGATGTCATTAATGCTATACATAATAGCAATGGAAGTACCTTTTACACTATCATATATGTTTACGTTTGGTTCTGGCTTTAGCTAAATGGATGATAATTGTCTTCCCACATGTAAATAATATTGAAGAAGAGGTGATTGACCAGTTTAACTAGGGTACAGACTTATCAGACCTCAATAGTATCGAACATGTATAGGTCTCTTTTGGAAGAAGAATTACATGTATTCAAATGACTCTGAATGCGTGTTTTTCAGTAGTTGTGGATGTCTTAACAACACTCATTGTAAGCATGCAACATTGATATGATATTGATCACTCAGTTTGACATAGTATGCATTACATTAAAGTGAAATGTTTTTAACTACACTAAATATTAATCATAAACGTAATATGAATGAGAAATTAATTCAATTTTGAACCAGATACAGATATTCACAGAAATTAAATATAAGAATGGTTGTAATTATTTTATAACAGTAATTTTGCATTAACATTAATAATGTACTATTAATTCTATTATATTTTAGTTGCTTCTTGCAATATATATATAAATATGTAAGTATAAATAAACTTGTATGAAGTGAAAGTTTAACATTAAGAGCAGATCCTTGTTATTAATGGTTATATACTGATGCTGTATAATACTGAGTACTATAAAGTAAAAGAACTTTAAACGTATACGAACCGTTGTTGGTGAATCAGATTTTAATGTCTCTTCAGGTTTGTCATCATTCACGATTGTCCTAACGCATTTCTTTAATTTAGTTTTGTCAGAACCTGAAGCAGGCTTGCTCAGGTTTTCTGTTCTTTCTGTTTTCTTTTCTACTGAGTGATTTTCATTTATTGTTTGCAAGATGGTTGGTTCTGTTTGATTTTCCTTTAACACCATATTAGTTTCTCTTTTATCAAACTTATTTGTCGAGACCTTCTCACACTCAGGGATCATTGAAACAGCTTCCAAAATGTCTAATTCCCTGGCGGTGATCTTTTCAATTACAAGCTCTTGGTCTTCTAGCTTTGTGTAGGAAAAAACACCACAAGACCCGAGGACGCGGTTTTTAAGGGCATTCCATTTGCCCCGGGCTTTTTTCATCTTGCAGAAGCAACAAAGAACGCTAAACAATAATAAAATAATAATAAATAAAAACGCGATTTATTTATTTCAGTTTTCTATATAAACAATAGTAATAAAGATCAACTCTAAATAGTTGTGTTTTTTGTTGGTTTTTTCGTAAACAAACAGATCTACAAAACACTTGATAAATCACCATACAGAAGTTTGGTGAGAAGTGTTAACTATAATTGAAAAGTTTTTTTTACCTCATTTGTAAGGTTAATTAAACATATTCAGCTTTACTAGGTTCATATTAGTGTTTTCACAAATTAACTACCAAAGGGGCACTGAACACACTTGACATTTTCAAATATCTAACCCTACAATTCAATTAAAAGATAATTGGGTATTGAGGTCAGATGCTCTCTCACCCCTGTTCCACATACTTTAATTATCAAGAACTGGAAGATAACATGTAACTTACCACAAAGCAATAAGACAAATCGAAATTAGTGTTAGCTCTTCCATCCACCAAGGATATCTTACAACTGTTGGTTTGGAGGCCCAGGGGAAAGTAAGCTTGAGAACCACTTCAGTTGGATCTTAAGAGAGAGTTGTTTTACACATTGTATCGATTACATAAAACAGAAAGAAAACTTCAAATGTAACTTA
The DNA here is from genome assembly GCF_004210375.1 of Tachypleus tridentatus. Classification (NCBI taxonomy): domain Eukaryota; kingdom Metazoa; phylum Arthropoda; class Merostomata; order Xiphosura; family Limulidae; genus Tachypleus; species Tachypleus tridentatus. The sequence continues at coordinate 105,888,685 of NC_134831.1, forward strand.
ATAACAAAGTGTATAATTCTTTAAACTAAAATAAACTTGATTTAACATATTAAAAATTTACAATTAAATAAATATGATATTTCTTATATATTTTCATATTAAACATTGATAACAACCTTTACAATTTGACAACTGTATATATACATTTTATCTTTACACATTAAACAGATAATTAGCAAAGAAAAATGACGCCTGTTGTATTATTTGAGCTCCTTACTAGTAGACAAATAGTACAGTTGTGTAATAACAATAACTATATAGTTATATAACGGGAAATCAGTTAGGTTTTCCAACATATTTACATTGTGAGACGATATATCACGAAACCTTCTGACTTTCCATTCCAAACACACGTGATCAGACGATATAAGAAAAATCTAGACATTTTCTTTACGATAATGTACATATTATTCAACTCAGTATAACACAGTGAGTAAAATCAACTTCGATTCACTTAAATTGTAAGAATATATAACACAAATTAAACAAACCGTCTTTCCATTGACTACTTAATAAAGCCAGTTTGTTTAATCGCTATTCACTTACTGAATTAAGTTTTATAATTAGCTTCTTCACTTATTATGGTACACAATTATATTTTGCTATCGAATCGTATCTACTGAATGGTAGTTTCTGCGTTTTATAACACTATTAAAACAGTAATTTTTACAAATTTCTCTTTACTCTAAATTTCCCAAATAAAGAACGATACTATTTTGACCACAAACACTGAACGTCGAACGTCACTACTGACGAAGTTTTTTCGTTTACTTGGTAACAATTCTTTCCAATAGTTTTATTCAGAACTTATGAGACGGTGCTTACGTTTTGATAATCCAATGTTATTATTATCTTATATTGAAACATTTGTTTTGTATTTTGACAAATTACTTTATTTTATCACAAAAACGACATTATGTACATAAACTAAACATAGATTTAAGTTATGTTTTGGGACATACACTGTTTTAGTTAAATATCTTTAGTAATAATGTGACACCGTTATGTTTGTTTGTTCTTCAATTTCGCGGACAGCTGAACGAGGGCTTTCAGCGTTAGCCGTTCATAATTTTGAAATGATATGCTGGAGGTAAGACAGCTATTCAATACTATTTGTCGTAAATGTTTGAGCCCATCTTTAAAAACGAGTAGTAGGATTTCCCAGTAAAAGCAAAGCTTTTTAATGCATTAAAAACCATGAAAGTTATGAAGAAGTATCGTATTATAACAATCTGCATGAACAAAAATAAACATCTTTAAAACATTAAGGAAACAATAAAAGAAAACTTTAAAACCCTTTTGTTCCATTACTTCTACAAAGATCTTTATTATCAGCTCCTTCTTCATCAGTAATTTTATCTCCAGGACAAGGTATACAGGCGTCAGCAGCAAATGATGTCATGTAAGTCCCTCCTGGACACGGCAGGCAGTGAGTTTGGAATCCATTGTCATAGTGACCAGGAGGACATGGATCTAAAAGCGTTAAAAGTACAAAGCTAAACATTTATTTACCCAGTGTTAATTTTATTGTTCTAACAACGTCTTTAGTGTCAAAAAACGTATATGTTGAACTAAAATTCCATATTTTAAAAGTCTTTCATCTATTTGTGTTTAATGTGAACAGTTTAAAGTAATTGAGTATCATATATACTTACAACACCTGTAAACATCTCTTTGGTATCCACGAGTACAGTTGAGATTCTCGGCTGGAATATACACTGGAAAACAACAGAGAGTTAATATTTTTATTAGCACGTTTTGTGTCACCGTTGAAATTTTAAGGTTTTTCACAATGAGCACGACGCACTAGTTATAATATTAATTATAACTCACTCTGTAAAATAACAACATAAATGTTACTTTTCGTGAGAAAAATAAAACGTGTCAAAACAGTTTCTTAACAGTAGACTTTTGTTTCTTCATGTACTTCATAATGGAGTTAACTAATGAAACTAATCACACAAACTTGGAAATTTATGAAATTACACACGATCTTTTTTTATGTTTTTCTATAGGTACATTTGATTTCTGTTGGTGTTTCCCTTGCAAAATTCTTATTTGTCACAGTTAAACGTTAAACTGTTGTTATTGTTTATGTTAATATCAGTTATGAAAATACAGGTTATTTTGGGAATATTACGTTCGTAAAATGTATCAGTGTATGATTGTGTCTTGCAAACAACAAAATATCAAATAATATCCTTATAATGCAGAAGTTGGATGAAATGCATTCCGAGAAAATTTTTCATTTAAAGTTAATATAAAAGTAAATACTTAATTTTTTGCGGATTTATCAAGATAAATAATATAGCGATCTAACACCTTTCACTGTAAATTTATAATATTGTTTATTCAAAATACGTTCTCAAAAAACTTCGTAGATATGATTTGTATCTTTAGAGTACAAAAGATTTTGCTTCAACATTCACAAGTTGAGTTCATTATATCAAAATAACTTTGGAGCCTCATCACTTCTCTCTACAGGTTTACCATAATCCATCTAGTCTCTGATCACATAGAAATCTATAATTCTTACATCAGTGAGGTGACTGGTGTGTCTGTGTGTACAATAACATGCATATCTATCTAATTACTCAGCGGTTAGAAGACTGAGATATTTTTTTACGTACCATCGCCTGGGACACTTCAGCGGTTTTTATCTCTGACATTTGTGTTCGTACGACTTGTTGTAGGTCTTTTCCGAATTATTCTGGCTAACCAAAATTATTTCTTCGATGCTCTTACGTACAATAAATATCTTTGTTTCGAAAAATTTAAATTCTCATTTGAATATATTTTCATGATATGGGCATATAAAAATTTACATTGGAAAGGTCTGTTACATACCTTTCCCAAAAGCTACCAATTTTCGGTTACATTACACCATTTAAGAAATGTTATATCAGATCGAGTCACATTATATGACAGGTTGCATATTCAAAACTGTTTTGATATGGCTTACTAATCCCTATAAACTATAAAGTATTATTGCTATGAACATCAGTGGCAGCCTCTGACTAATACTGTATGTTTATTACAGGAGTACCGATAAGATTACGAGTTCGTCTTCATCACTGCCCTGAAATAACTCTTTTCAGGGCATCTTTAGCATCAACTAATGGAATGTGATACATCTTCCAAGAGTATATTATGGCTGTCAATATCAACATCTGCATCTTGGGTTGGGCAATATCACCCATTACTGGAGTCCTGATTAGATGGATCAGTATATGGACGAACAAAGAGTGTAGTATTGATGGTAACATTTAAAGTAATTATATGTGGATATGTTTACCAATACTTATTCATACCACACTCCAACATCGACATTTCCTATCATTAAAATTAAGAAAAACTGATTTCATGTTATCTCTAAAGTAATAATTCCTTGTAAGTACTTTTAACATTATTGTAATAATCTATTTCATGCATTTATATTTCTGAGGAACCCACTTGAAGCGAATAAATTTTGCAGACGTTCTACAATGGGTAATTTAAAACTTTTTATTACAGAATTCATATGTAGTTCGATGTTTCTAGGTTATAAAGCGACTAGGAAGGAGATTTGAGATAACGGTGATATAGAGAAACCTCAGTCAACAACACGATACCCACCCTGTCAATAACCCCAAATACAATAAACAAAATACTTAAATTCTTGTAAAAAAAATAAAGCAAATACAATACTAATGTCATTTATAAAATACTTTATGGCAACTTCCACGTATTTTACGTCAGAGAAACAAGCCCGAAACTCAAAACAACATTCATGTAACACAAAAAAAAAGAATTTCACGTTTTTAAATTTAACACTGCAACTCAAATAAATATACTACAGGTAACATTTAAATTCCAAACAGAGAATCAACATCATTAGACGATAAACCAAATAATTCCTTGTAATACAAGAGCAAACACACATTAAACCAATATAAAGAAACACTTTTATATCTATATTAATAAAATTTAATAAATCTTGTTCGATGTATTATAGTTTGAAGATGATACTTTTAATTTTCAAGATTTTATAATTTACAAAATATTCTGAGAATACTAAGAGTAATGCAGATAGTATTAATAGGAAATTACACGAAGGTTGTTAAAAACTATAATATGAAAATAAGACAGTTCAATTTTCATTACAATTAAATGATATAAAAGATAACGTATCGTTTTATGAAAAACGAAATCGATAAAAAACACAATTTAATTAACGTAGATGGGAGTATTTTAAAATTCCTATCTGGTGCAGTAACAACAGTTTGATCAACAGAGACAATTCTATAAAGAAATTATTTACTTTGTAGGTGAAAAGGGCCCGGCATGGCCAAGCGCGTAAAGGCGCGCGAATCGTAATCCGAGGGTCCGAGTTCGCGCCCGCGTCGCGCCAAACATGCTCACACTTTCAGCCTGGGGTGTTATAATGTAACGGTCAATCCCACTTTTCGTTGGTAAAAGAGTAGCCCAAGGTTGGCGGTGGGTGGTGATGACTAGCTGCCTTCCCTCTAGTCTTACACTGCTAAATTACGGACGGCTAGCACAGATAGCCCTCAGTAGCTTTGTGCGAAATTCCAAAACAAACAAACAAATTGAAGGTGAACAAACGAATAATTGAATTTGAATCAACCAACTGAAAACCACTGATTAGAAAAAGTCTTCAGATCATTGGTAAGTCACTAATATATCAATTTCATAGAAAAAACAAAATAAAATATACAAAACAAGAAGCTGAGATGTTTAGTTTTCAATGACAAAATTCAGAATAATTGACAGTAGTTAGCTTTTACAGTGGAAAACAGTAGATCGGAGTTAGCTATGTTAGTACAAGCGCTGTATGTGACCGCAAATAGAAAGTTAAGTTCTTGCTTTCTACTCTAAGTAAGCTATCAAATCTATTAAGCAAAAGATTACCTCACACTTATAGTTTGTGGCCCTTACACATAGTTATCAGATTTTTTTACACGTGGACTGACACTACAGCTACAATTAGAAAACTTGAAAAATGTTTGAATAAATTGAAAAGAAATGCAATTTATTATAGCTGCATAATATCAGTCCACGTAATACATGAAAA